>NC_081352.1:25326893-25347819 GCF_029784015.1 Lycium ferocissimum
TAAGGTCGTAAACCTCGGTACATTATGACGTCATTATCAACATTGGGTCTCACCTTGAATGAACCATGACATGGTAGGGGGCCATATGTTATATAGCTCACTCAGACATAAGGGCGAGGCCATATGCTTTATAGCTCACTCAGTCACATCATGAAATCATTTAGAAACTTAGGCTTGAAAATCTATAGGATTGGAGTCATCGTAAGATTCTTTAGAAACTGTGGACTTCTGACATTTCTAGGAGTAAGAAGATTATGGACCAAACATAGGAATCATGCCTTGAAAAAAAAAGGGATAGCTTTACATACCTTGTACCTCCTTAACGATGTCAACTAAGAGCTCTCCTTCCGGCTTACAATTCTACATACAAAGGGTTCGTACGAAGGTTAGGTTGTTGAAGGTATACTTAGACCTGAACTAAAGCGAATAAGGCTAACGAGAATTGGGCAGTATTTCGTTTGTTCCAAAAACTTTCCTTCAAATAATAAAACAGCTCCTAACATCATAGCAACGCCCACAATACCATAACACATAATTTCCTTTGGCTAGACGTCATTCAATTTCCAAATTCACCCCTAAGATTCTCCTCAACCACAACTATAATACAACATCATGCTTATCTTTCACATAATACTTCCTCAACATCATTAGTACCATTCATGACAAGATTACACTCATATTATACCATGAATCATAACTCAAACTACTTTTCAATCCAACATACCATTATTTGCATATTCGAATTCATATCCCATATTTGCTCCTACTTCAAGTTCTTCAGCTACTCAACGCTATTACTAGCATTAACAATTGTAAAACTCACCTTTGATTATGTAGAGATGACCTTTGAATGCAAGTACTCCACTTGAGAAGAACTTAACTCTAATACCAAAGTGATACTCATCTTTATCAACCCTTAGGAAGCATTCACACTCTTGATTCTACCAACTTTTGATGTTTGATCCTTGATTTCCCTTTTTGGATGTGTATTAGGGTGATATGGAGAGGTTTATAGAGGTTCTTGGAAGGTTAGAGAAGTGAGAAGTGAGAAAAAGAAGAGAAAACCGTGCATATATAAAAATGAAGTTCGGACCCGACCCGAAACCTACGGTTCACTATACGGACCGTACAATTTATACTGTCCGTATATTGGACCGTATGTTTCTTCCAGAAAACCACCCTTCACTGGAAGGGTTCTACGGTTAGGTATACGGGCCGTATAAAATATACGGTCCGTATATATGATCGTATAATCCCCAGTTTTTTTTCGATTTCGTTCTCGTTGCTTCGTTTGATCTCGAATCCTTATGGAACCTTCTTGGTACTTGTGTAACACATCCTTAACGATCCAACGGACATTATAACTCGTCCTCAAGACCTTGCTAAATATTCATTAATTCAACACCCATGGAATCCTTCCCAAACATAACTTATACTCCGCTTCCGTTGACGAACCTAGTTTCACCAAGTCCTACGACATAGAAATCTTATCGCATATACATTAAGGCTGCCAATTACCCTCTTGAAGTCATGAGGGTCTCGTGTCCGGCTTAATTGACGTTAGTCTATTCACGACGCAACGACATGAGATTGCCGAAGTGTAACAATAAACACTTCTATATACAGTATAAGTATGGTATATCCCCTATGTGGACTTAGGATTGGTATTTCTTTGCTATAGAAATGGTGATTTATTCTTATTTCTTTGCTATAGAAATGGTGATTTGTTCTCACTTCTTTGTTTCCATGACTATTGTGCTTTCTCTATATTTACCGAGAACTTGTCTTCATCTCTCGTCATCCCAGTTTTTAAAATTGGGCTTATGGGCTCAAACTTCCTTCTTTTATTTTGTACAATATGGGCTGGACTTTTCTTTTCTGTGCATGATGGACTGTTGCTAATATCATCATATGTGCTTTGTGCGATACACTTGATATACTTGCAGAAGTTGGGATGGATACTCTTAGGTTGGTATTGTTGATTACTTATCGGTTTGTCGCCTTGTGTCACGACCCAATTTCACTAAGTCGTGCGGGCACCTACCTTTCCCACCTCGGTAGGCGAACCCTTAACCCAACATTCAACAAATAATAGAAATAGCGAAAGAAAGTAAAATAAAGTAAGTCTCACAGATATAATATAAATAAGTACGGAAGTAAATGAAATCTACCCTAGTATCTGGTCTGGTCATACAAGGGCATCTAAGTCAAATACTACAAGTCTGAATAGTGATAATGATACATAAACAATCTCAAATCATGTCTTGGAATGAAAAGTAAGACATAAGTAATATAAGAGTCTTCGGGCAATGAACGTCCTCATGCTCACCCTGAAGAGACTCGAATCAGCAATCCTCGAGTATCATCCACGAGGGGTAGAGGTAGATCTAACCTGGTACTCTGTATTCATAAAAGAATGCACCAAGTGCAGATCAATACAAACAACAAGTATTGCTTGGTATCATAGGCCGACTAAGACTAGCTAACGTATATAAAGACAACAAAGCAAGATAAACAAGTAAAACAACAAGGTACAAGTCAACACGAATCCATACCACAGTACAAGTCATCACCTATGTTATAGCATTTAAACCTAACTGTGCCAAGGATCGGTATAACCATTCCGAACCAGTATATCACAATCATATCACAACAAGTCATCATCTATGTTATAGCATCTAAACCCAACTGTGCCAAGTCTCAGTATAACATTATGAACCAGTATTTCACAATAATATCACAGAAAACCAAGAGGTACAATTCAATACAATAATGTATGAATGATGAATGCAATGCATATGCACCGTACATTCACTCCGACCGATGGTAAATCACATCTCGGCAGCACAATCCATAGGGGATCCGCGAAGTCCATGTACCAGTCATTCCGCACACTGCCCAGAGATGACTCCTTCCCACCTACACGCTTCGTATCTGTCATTTCGCACATAGCCCAGAGATGACTCGATATATAATGCGTTTCAATGAATCTTTATTTCCTTCTCACTTTCCATCCTCAGTACCATAACAATACAATATCAATATATCATGAAAGTGAGTATGAATACGATGCAATGTAATATCAGCAACCAATTCAATCCCAAACAGTACCACACATGGCACACAAGTAGCATCAATAAATCAGGCTACACAATAAGCCACAATGGAATCATAATTCTCATCTTAATATCAAATCAAAGTAAAGTACTGCAATATCATAATCATGATATATCACTAATCACCAATACCCAATGTATCAATGTGGCAACGAGCTAATAAGTAAATAGATTAAGATAAGTCAACAATACAATGGGGTGGCTAGCCCCCAAATCATTCAACAAGGCCCAACCTAAAGCAATATCCAACCCAACTTCATACCCGAAGGTTAATATGCATTCTCTGACAATATCATCTTAACCGGCTTCGCTAATCGAAGTCTCACCATAAGGTAAACCGTAACCTACCTAGAAGGCCGAACAGCAAGCTCGAAGTGTCAATCGTGCGCCTTTCCCTTTCGTTGCGCCTCAAAGTAATGGAAGTCTTGCCATATCCGAATAAGGAATTAGAATCAAGAAGAAGACACCCAAATAACCAAACTCCTATTTAGCCCCCAAATCTTAACCCAAGGAATTGGATTTATGAACTAACAAGATGAAATTAGGAATTTATAATTCTCAATATGTAATTAGCACTCTAGGTGATCAATTTCCATCAACAATTAACTAATTAAACTCATAGATTAGAGAAATTCGGATTCTAGAAGAAACCCCCAAATTTGGGTATAAACCCTAACCTTAAATCTACAAGTTTATCACTTACAATGGAAGATATAAGCTTATCAACAATGATTTCATTCAATCCTATGGTTACATTAGCCATTTTCATAATCATTTTGTACTTAGGAATTCTAGAACCCATTTTAAGAAATTATCATAAAACTCATCTTCCCTCTTAAATTCATCAACAAGTAATGGGTGATTCAAGTCTATTAATCATTATCTCAACAACTTTCATGCTTAAAGAAGTTAAACCCACAAGGATTCTCACTTTTGAAGACTAAAATCCATTTAGAGAAGAAACATAAAAACCCCATTTTATCCTTCAAGTTCTAAAGATTTCCTACTATGGATTCTTACTAAGGGAAGGTAAATGAAAGATATTAAGATTAGGGAACTTACCCTCATGAAAATTTGACCAAAGCCTCCTCAAATCGCCTACAAAATGCTAAGGAATGTAATTTAGAAATGGGAGGAAGAAGGGTTTTCATAAGGCATTTAAATAAAAATCTGGTCCGTCGGCCGCTTTCGCGGGCAGGCCACTGCTTTAGCAGTCAGGCCACCATTTTCGATCACCGCTTCCGTGCCACCTCTTCCGCTCCAAAGTGGTCAAAATTCTGGTGTCTTCCAAACTTGAAACCGACCCCCGGAACCTCTCGAACACAAACCAAATATGCAGATATACATAAAAACGGGCTAAGAACGCACTCATGGCCTCAAAATTCTCAACGGAGGTCTCGTTGATCAAGTTAACTCCCCAAAACCCCAAATTCAACTTCCCAACTCAAGTCCCAAAAAACACCCGAGTGCATTGGAAACCGAACCAAATATACACCCAAGTTCTAAATGACCATCCGGACCTTTCAGAATCGACGAATTCACAAAAAAAAGGTCTGTTTACCTAAAAGTCAACTTTGAGTCAACTATTTTTTGCTTTAAGTCAATTTTTTTTTCAAATCTCACCCAAATCATGTCCAATGACCTCAGGAAGCATTCCAACTGTCCTTGCGGGTCAAATATGCACTAATAAAGCTTTAGAAAAGGTCAACGGGTCAAAATATCCTTAACGACCAAACCGGTCATTTCACCTTATTATTGTGATTTGGCTTATTGCTACGTCTCAAGTGTTGAGCTTGTTGCCCACTTACTATGTTGTGTTTGTGATGCATTCATTTCTCACTTATCTTGTCACTTATCATCGATAAAGGAAGGAATAATGATTTAAGAATGGCATTTTGTTATGTGCCCATGTAGAGGCACGATTGAGATCTTGATTTTTGATTTACATTCAACATTGATATCCTATATAACATTCATACACATTTGCATGATACATTGATATGAACTGTGATTTGGTATTGATGATGATAAGTGAGAAAGAAAATATGCTAGTTTGTGACCGGAGCAGGAGATTATGGACTATTTTTTTTTTTTTTTGGTTATAGAAGCTATCTCTGGGTTGTGTGCGGAGTGCCTTGTTATTGTGGAAGTCATTTACGGCTTTATGCGGAGTGACTAGTACATGGACTTCGAGGGTCCCCCATGGGTCATGACTATCGAGATGTGGAGGATATCAGTCCGTAGCATGTGTGTATGGCAACAGACAGTTTGCCAGTTTATCTCATTACATTGCATGTGCACTCATTTACTTCATTCATCTATATAGTTGATTTTGCTGTGGCACTTATATTATGAGTATTATTCTTGATCTTGGATTGTGTTATAATTTTTACTTGATGTTGCATGTCTATCTTTCGATTTCTTTCTTCTTATATATGTTATCTAATTATTGTCGGCCTATGATACCTACCGGTACATGGTATTTGTACTAATACTACCTTGCTGCATTCTTTTTCTGAATGAAGAGTAAGTGGCAGGTTCCTCCTTCGCCCCTCGGGAGTGACCCCGAGCTTAGATTATAGAGTTTCCGGGGTGAGCATTTGATGGATTCCGCTGCCCGGAGATTCTTCTATATTACTTCTCTTTATTTCACATTCTGAGGCAGTATTTGTATTTCAGACTTATGTATTAGTAGCTCTTGTACTGTTCAAACCAGGCAGATTCCGGGGAGGATGTATTAGTATTCTGCTTTAGTAATTTATTTATATTTTGAGATTGCTTAATCATTTTATTTACTTTTCTTATGTTTGGAATGGATATTGAATAAGGGAAGGGTTCGCCTACCAGGGGGGTTAGTGTGGGTGCCTGCTCAATCCACTAGTTGGGTCGTGATAATTATTATCATTCCTAGTGATATAATTGAATTTCTTTTGTTAGCATTAATATTGGTTTTATTTTGGTTTGAACTTTATTTGAGTTACCAACATCTATGGGCTTTAAAACTTATCGGACCATTCAAAATTCTAAGTCCAAGCTTGGAATAATATGTTGAAAGACAAAAACTATGAAAAATTTAAGAAATAATTATAAATTGCGGTCGGGGTTTTTTTTCTTTCAATTATGGTCGGATTTTTTTTTCAATGCCAAACTACTAGGCAGGTTTTTTTTTCTCGGTTTGACTCGGATTATCGATTTGGTAACCCTAATTCTTATATATATATATACATATATGATCTAAATATATCCGTTACTTAAATATATCCTTTCTTTATCTCTGTGTGTATTATATTTAGAGGTAAACCTAGTAACATTGGTTAACTCTCCAGAAGCTCAAAAAATGGCACAAAAAAGTTATGAACTAATCAGTTAGAAAAGAAGTCGTAATGGTTATCTGGAATGCATTAAAAAGGAGTTAACAAAATTTGAAAATTAGATAGCTGGATAAAGACGGATCAAACATCATTACTTGTAAAAGCACAAGTTCTGTTTCACTAGGCAAAATGGTGTGGAAATTAAATTTTCTTATAATCCTAACTAACTATGTACCAACTCCATCTAGTTAGTCATTTAACACTATAAATACTCATGAACTTATTCTCAATCTCATCACAACAAGCCAGCCTTCTTACACTATTAAAATCTCTTCTATAACAAGTCCTTGCTAGAACTTGCACTCATAATGGCTAAAATATTGAGCTTCTTCTTGGTTATATATCTCCTTAATTTTTCACCAATATTATGTTTATCTAGCAAGGCCAATAATTATGGTTACTTAGATCCACAATTTTACGACCGCTCATGTCCAAAAGCTAAAGAAATAGTGAAGTCTGTTGTAGCCAAGGCCGTAGCCAGAGAAGGAGGCATGGCTGCCTCTTTGCTAAGGCTACATTTCCATGATTGCTTTGTCAAGGTAAATCATAGCTAATACAAATTTAAGATTGATGTCAATTAGTTTAATGATGCGAAGAATATTGTATGCATATGAATTCTCAATTATTTATCGAAGTAAATTTTTTGTCATTATTAAGTATACGGGGCGGCTCAACGGATTGGTGGCTTAAAGCAAAATATATTAAAAAGCCCTTAAACTTTTTTTTTAAAACAAAAAAATTCATATAATATTGAGATGCAAAAGAAGCTCACATGATTTCAATCTAGTGGCAAGAATGTAGAGCTTTGATGTATGACCTAGACACACGGAGCAGTTTTGAACTCACTCGTATACAAAAGCATCATATTAAAGTGGAAAAGAGTAGAGGGGTGAACCTATTATTCACCGAATTTCGAACTTTGTGCCACTTGCCCTCGGGGATTCCTTACATAAAAATGAGATACAAAAGAACTTGCTTTCTGATGTATGGATCAATCAAATATGACAAAAATAAATAGCTAGCTAATTCAAAGAAACTAGTTAAGTTGAAATAATGAAAAATGAAATCGTTGAAAACGTGAAAGACAAAAAAAAGAGTAATAAAGGAAGAAAATTATAGAATTGATGAGAAGGTAAATATACTATTTAATTTAATGAGAGAGAAAATTTATCGTTATTTACTCGTTCAATTGCACGACTTCGAGCAAATTAAAAGAATATTAACATTTGAATTTTTTTTGTTGATAATAATTATATAAATTATATGCTATATATACAATAATATAATACTTCATATTTACGATTACAAGGCCTTTAATATTTGGGGGCGTAAGGGAAAGCTAAAGCTTCATTTGCCTTACTTTGCGGTCGGCCTTGGTTGGTGCATATTCATTACTTGTATATAAAGTGGGTCGTGAGCAGAGACGGAGCTGCCTAGTCCGGAAGGGTTCAATTGAATACTTCAAAAAAAAATTACTCCATCCGTCCGAAAATGATTGTCTTACTTTCCTTATTAGTTTGTCCAAAAAAGATTAGCACATTTCTATATTTAAAAACAATTTAACTATATGAGATGATTTACAGCCACACAAATATTTAAGACTTATTTTGGACCACATATTCAATTTCAAAAGTCTTACTTTTGTTTCTTAAACTCTGTGTCAAGTCAAACTAAAATAAAAAAATTTGAGACGGAGGGAGTATATTGTATGAATAGGATAAAATTAAAATAACTTTTTTTACTGACCTGAAATATTGAATTTTCTTGACAAAATTATCTTTTAGTGTGATGGCAAATGTGGATCAAAATGAGAGCTAACTAATTTTTCATACTTTAATCATGCAGGGTTGTGATGCATCGTTGCTTCTGGACAGCAGTGGAACCATAGTAAGTGAAAAGACATCAAACGCCAATAGGAACTCAGCACGTGGATTTGAAGTAATTGATGAGATTAAATCTGCACTTGAAAAAGAATGCCCTAAAACTGTCTCGTGTGCTGATATCTTGGCACTTGTTGCAAGGGATTCTACTGTTTTAGTAAGTACTACTACAAATTTTAAGCCTTGCAAATACAGTTGATTAAAGTAGCCCTACTAGGAAGATTAATAAAATTGATCGAGCTATTAATAAAATTGATCGAGCTTATCTTAGAGAATTTAAGTTGAATGTACTGATAAGAAAGGGCCAGAGCAAGAGGCTCTAGGGGTTCGAACGAACTCAGAAGTTTTTGATTAAACTCTGTACTTGTATTAAAAACTTAATTAAATATATATAAATAGATAATTGCAAACCCAATAATTAAGACGAGTTATGGGTTGTGGTAAGTTCAGTACCTATAAAATTAAAAATCCAAAACCAAACTAATTTAATCGATTTGTTAATTAATAAAACCAAACCAAATATAATACATATCCATCGGTTTGATTGTTGTCGGTTTGGTTCGGTTTCGCTCGGTGGTTCGGTTTTGCTAGGTTTTTCATTTTTAATGGTATTTCTCTCTTTCATTTTTTTCCCTACAATTAGGAAAGACTTTTCCATCCTTTTCCAAATTATAAGTTATAATTAATCCGTCATTACCCTTTTATTGTGGGAGCTATAATTTTAATGGATTATGGAGAAAATGTCTTAAGGTTTATAAGTTTTAATCAAGTGAATAAAGTCTATAAAAAATACAACTTTTTTCAGGTAAATCTCATAGTTGTTTCTTTGAATAAATGAGTTTGGATTCATGATTTTCTTTTAAGAAATGGGCTTAATATATCAAGTTCAATAGCCTAACAAAAATAAAGAATATTTTGATGAAAAAGTAAACAAAGTATTTAAAATTATTCATAAAAATTAATACTCCCTCTGTTTCAATTTGTTTGAACCTATTTCCATTTTAGTTCGTGCCAAAATGAATGACCTCTTTCCTAATTTGGAAACAAATTCACTTTATGAATGATTTACAGCCACACAAATTTTCAAGGCTTATTTTGAACCACAAGTTTCAAAAGTCTTTCCTCTTTCTTAAATGTCGTGCCCAGTCAAATGGGTTCATATAAATTGAAACGGAGGGAGTATATTGTGTACATATAGTTATAAAAAAATTGTATATTATTTTGTCAGTTTGGTTCGATTTTTTCTTCGGTTTGTTTTTAATAGGCTTAAGTAACTAAAACGCTCCTGGACTTTCTGACGTTTTGCAACTTTAGTCCCGAAACTATTGATGGACTTCAAGACACCCCTAAACTCGGCTAAATGGGTTTTATTACACCCCTGAGCTCATGACTTTAGTGAGTGTAGCCACTGTCCACTCTCTGTGAAATAAGGCTTATGTGGCCTCCATGTAAAACATTAATGCCACATGGCATTTTCATCCTATGTGTCCTCCACATAGATAAATTGTTTTGAAAAAAATGTAAAACGATTTTTTTTAATAAAAAATCTGAACAATGAAATATTTATTTTAAATCTAATATTTGATTTAAAGAAAAAATTGAAAAACTACAAAGGTTTAATTAAAAATATCCGTAAAAATAGATTTTTTTTTATAAAAAATGAAAACTTGATATTTTTTTAAAAGTGTCCTAAAAAAATCCGTATTTTCATGATTCTTTTAAGACACTTCTTTAAAAGAATCGGAAAAACCGATTTTTTTTAAAATGTAGAAAACCCATTTTTTTTAAAAAAATTAATCCCGAAAATTAGATTAGTTTTTAAATCTAGAAAAAAATTATCAGCTTTTCCATTTTATTCTTAAAAAAATCAAGATCCCGCATTTTAAAAAAGTTCGTGTTTTTAACCAAAAATTCAATTTTTCGATTATTTTTTAGAAAAATGAGTTTATTTAGTTTTCCAGATTGTTAAAAAGTCCAAGTTTTTAAATTAAAAAAATAAATTTTCCCCCTTTTTTTTTTTTTTTTTTTTTTTAAAATAACGGCTCTCTCAGTTTTCAAGATTTAAGAAGTTTCAGATTTTTTAATAAAAAATTCAGTCCAGATTTATTTTTAAAAAAAATATGTTTTCCACATTTTAAAAAAAATTAGTTTTTTCTGATTTTAAAAATTTATACTTTTTTTATGAATTTTCCAAAATTGATTTTTTTTTTTTTTTTTTAAAGCTAACGTGGCACCTGTCACGCGCCTGTTGGCGTGTGACTACACTTGTTGTGCCACGTGCGCCTGGGGATGAATTAAAACCCATTTTGCCAAGTTTAGGGGTGTCTTGGGGCAAAGAATAGTTTAGGGGACTAAAGTTGCACCCTAAGTACAAGTTTGCGTTTTTAGTCACTTAAGCCTTTTTAATAAAATCAAACCAAGCCCAAACAACTATCAATTTATTTAATCGATTTGGTTCAGTTTACGGTTTAGTTCGATATTTAACCAAACCGTGAACACCTCTAACTTACTCTTTATGCAGGCTGGTGGACCAACCTGGGAGGTTCCATTGGGAAGAAGAGACTCTAGAGATGCCAGTTTAAGTGACTCCAACAACAACATTCCTGCTCCAAACAACACATTTAACACCATTCTCACAAAGTTCTTGTCACAAGGGCTTGATCTTGTTGACCTTGTTACTTTACTTGGTAAAAGTTACTCCTACTAATATTCTTTAACCACCCTTGAATCCCTCGTTTTTATTCCGCACCCTCCCCCCCCCCCACCACCACGCAAACCCAACCCCCACTTATAAGCTTTTACATAGATATTTTTTCAATTGAGTTTAACTTATATGCACCGATAATATGAATTTTTTCTACATTACTAGCTTATGGCTTACCTAATATATAACTATAGGTAATTAGGGTGATGCAAGAGGTTCAACTGAACTCAATATTTTTTATATATTTCTGTCTGTAAATATCACTAAAATTTCAATAAATATTACATTTTTGAACCCATAACTACAGAAGTACAATGATTTCATGGTGAGAACATAAAAAGTGATCTCATCGAATTTAAATCCTGCATTCGCTTCTGCAGGTAACTACCCTTCCAAAAAATTGGGATAAATAACCTGAAAAATAAGGTAGATAAGAAAACCTCTCACAGTAGGTTAAAATACGCTGAACGTGAAAATTCTTTACGGATATCATGCTTACAAGTTAAATCCTTCTTGCTATTTTTTTCCCCTAGACTAATATCACACTTAAATATGTGTAGCTAATACTGGAACAATTGCTATGCAGGGGCACACACAATTGGAAATGCAAGATGCACCAGCTTCAGGCAAAGACTTTACAATCAATATGGAAATAATTTACCAGATTATACATTGGACCAATCATATGCTGCACAATTGCGTACTAGGTGTCCAAGATCTGGGAGTGACGGAAACTTATTTTTCTTGGACTATGTCTCCCCAACAAAATTTGATAACAGCTACTTCAAGAACTTGTTGGCGTCAAGGGGCTTGTTGAATTCAGATCAAGTACTTGCAACAATGAATCCGATGTCATTAGCTTTGGTGAACGTGTATGCAAATAATAATGAGATTTTCTTCGAGCAGTTCGCGAGGTCTATAGTGAAAATGGGAAATATCTCACCTTTAACTGCAGATAGGGGCGAAATCAGGAAGAACTGCAGGAAGATAAACTCTTAAAACTGCAGCCTTCAATAGCAACATATTAATAATTAGTGTGCCGCTATTTGATGTATTTTTATGTATTTCTTTTAACATTATTCTCAGCTTCTTTGTTTTTTTTCTCTTTTTAATCGTCAGTTTGTATTCATCCTCACATAGCAAGTTCATCGTGGGTTGTCCTTGTCATAGTGTGCTAAATAGTAATGATGGTTTCATATACACTCATCTGAAACACTTACAAATCTTTCAATGGCAGATCCATCATTTCATATTTCCTTAATGTGCTACTCCCTCCGGATCAAAAAGAGTGTCCAATTACCCTTTTTCTTTTGGTTCAAAAAAAGTGTCCACTTACCAAATCAAGAAACAATTAGCCTTATTCTTCCAAATTACCCTTATTAAGTGTTAAGTGATCAAATTTCAGTACTTGTTTAACTAGGGAAGTTTAGTCAAATTACCTATTTATCTAGGAGTTAGTATTTTTAGTATTTTCTTAAGGGGTGTGCAAATTGCTAAGTGGACACTCTTTTTGATCCGGAGGGAGTAATAAGTAATACATCTTCAGAATTGTACCCTCTCACGGCATATAAGCTACTAATACGCTTAGATAGTGTCCATAAATCTCGTAAAAAAGTACCTAAAGATTCATACTGAACTTCAATGGAAATTTCTTCTGAAGCAATAACGAGTTTGAAACGTGCACGTGCACACACAAAAATATATATATATATATATATATATCTAACACTATTTTATTTTGACACTATCTTTAACACTATTCGTATCTGGTTGACTGATACTATATATGGTATCTGTGATTTTGAGGTTGGATCCGCTAATGGCATCAGTTTGGCAGATGTCAACCTTGGAACCTGCAATTTGTTAATAACAGCAGTTTTAACCTTAAGCAGCCATCACTATTTCATCTTAATATTGGACAAAAGTGAATCAAGATCTAGCAAGAGACTGTAGAAAATTTAGTTGTTGTCCTCAATAGAAAATTTAAAGAAGATTTCGGGCTAGCTTGCGGGCACAACAACTAATTTTATGGGATACATGCTACCTCTCACCAGCAACAAGTACCAAGTAATTCTGTCTACCAAGACTTAGACAAATAGAAAGAAATCCCCTTGTGTTTTGGCCTCCTCTAAGATTGAACATGAGACCTCGTGATTCTAAACTCACTTAATTAACCACTAGGCCACACCCTTTGGTGATCACATATCAGGTACGTATTTGGTCAGCAAGATAAACAACATAAGAATAAAAAGATTGAAAGAATACTATTTGTACAAAATTCTTGCTTATGCCAGTAATTAAGGACTCTTGATATACCTTGCACATGCAACACAAAAGAAAAATCATCATCTACAACTAATGGACAGGAAAGGCCAATTTGCAACACATGTATTATATGCTGGCACTGATCCTGGATAATGAGAATTGTTTCTTCTATATACCATTACATTTGATCTCAAGTATGCAAAAGAGCTATAATGTTGCCTTGAGGATCAAATTATACTTGTTACACTTTATCATCATGGAACCACCACCTCATTTCTTTGGAGATCTGTCATTTCTACAATTCTTGACATACTGGTCGTTATCTTCATGGCGTTGCTGCACGGGTAATCGAAATCAATAAGTATTAAAGTTAACTAGCCAGAGAAGCTCAGAGGAAGAATTTTGCGGATTGCATATTTTTCAGAGAACGCAATATAGACAGGTTTTGGAATACTTGGCATAGAAATAAAAGACGAGGAAATGAGAAAAAGAGTCTCTTATGTTTGGTAGTAGGTTCAAAATAGCCCCTTAAGTATCACCTGAGCAGTTTTGGTCATTCATGACACGAAAAATAGTTGGTCATTGCTACAACCTCCAGTTCATAATTTCAAGATATGTATATTTACTATTTCTTGTATTGGGAAACCTTGACCCCAGGAGAGGATTGTGGTGTTGGACTTTGTTGGGTATATCATCATTCATCAATGGCACTCTCAGAAGTTGAATTTTTTATGAATCACTTAGGTAAAGAAGAGAACATAAAAGACAGGCGTTTGATGGAATTGGAACATATACTAATGGAGTAAATTGCAACTACCATACTATAATTGTACGATCCAAATATAATCAAACAGAAGCTTCTTTTATATAATTGTGGTGTTGAGCCAGCTTGCACGCACGACGACAAGTTCCACGGTTACCTACTACCTCTCACCAAAAAGGGTACCAGATCACTCTATCTACTAAAACTTGAGACATATGGTAACAAATACCTAATGTTTTTTTTCCTCCGCTGAAATTTGAACCTAAGACCTCATTGATAATTCTGGCAATCTATTTCCCCCTCGAGATCTTTGTTTGTACAATTATACATGCTCATGGAAATGGAATTTATCTTACCTTTTAAAACGATGTCATGCATTGACAGCATAACCAACAATCCCTATGTCATTTTCTGATTTATTGACTGGTTGGGCAAAATGAACAGTACGCAAGAAATTGATCTTTAAGAAGAGAAACAAGTCAAACTACAAGGGAAATATTGTACTTTATACTCACAAGAACTTGATAAATCCAAAACCCATTACAAGATCGAAATTAAATTAGTTCTTGCTGATACAAAGATAAACTCACCACATAGGTATATTAGTGAGTGTACACACACGCGTACATATACGTCTATGTAGAAATCAGGCATATTAGACTGATGCACTACCGATGTGTTTAGCAATTTCCTGCTGCAGCTCATCCTTTTTGGCTCCTACAACTGTACCGACGATATTACCCTCCTTGATGAACTTGAAAGTTGGCATTGCCTCCACAGCCCAATCAGTAGCGACCGACTGTAAAACGGAAATAAGACATGAATACTTGTAATCAATCATCTGGATTGGAAATCCTAAAATATTGGCTACATAGGAATCATTAATAGGTGCAAGTTTAAGGAACCCAAGCTTCCAAATGTACCGCGTTAGGTTCAAATGTAAAATTTACCTTCAATTCATCCACATCCACTTTCAGGAAGGTAACATTGGGTAGTTTCTTTGCCAATTCCGCCAAGAATGGGGCAATGAACCGACAGGGACCACACCAAGAAGCAGTGAAGTCCACGACTATCTGCGACAACATTAATTTGAATAAATTGAAGTGAAGAGACAGAAGGAAAATAGCTAGTAAAGCACTCTATGTATTCTTAACTTTCAGCTTTTCAATTTGCACTCAGAATGGGAATTATCCTTTTCTCACAATATATCGCCGATCTTCGTAATGTAGTAAAACTAATTGCCTGACATAATATAACCAATGAACTCAAGAATAATTGATGCCTTTTATGCTCATAAATTCATTAATAATAAGCTCATAAAATGTGGAGAGGAAGTTGTGTTTGAGTTGGCATTTAGCTGATCTTAAATGCTATCTTTTTCATTAGAACAGAGAGGGAAAATACTCTCAACACTTGAGCAGATAAGAACATGAGGGGTAGACCTGCAGCTCCAAGGATGACGATTCACCAACTGACGTAGTATAGACACTAGAAGTGATGAATCCATGGTACGCTCACTTGATCCCCTCCTTACTTTAAGAATTATGGAAAACAATAGAAACAGACAAACGAGATCATCACAAAGTTGACAAATGCAACAACTGACGAAAAGGTCCATTCAGACCTACAACAAGAGCACAGCTTCTCTTTTCTTTTAATGTCACAACGCCTGGAGGCAATATTAAGACCAAAGGCAGGGTTGGAAATATGAATCCTGCGGGGACAAATGCCAAGTATTTAAGTGAAAAAGGGTAGAGGGGTGGGCCCATTA
This sequence comes from Lycium ferocissimum, assembly GCF_029784015.1. Classification (NCBI taxonomy): domain Eukaryota; kingdom Viridiplantae; phylum Streptophyta; class Magnoliopsida; order Solanales; family Solanaceae; genus Lycium; species Lycium ferocissimum. The sequence goes on from NC_081352.1 coordinate 25,342,764, forward strand.
TCCACCGAGTTTCGGACCATGCACCTTTAGCCTTCAAGGATTTCTCAGTTTATAAAAAAAGGAGGGCGTTAGAACCGTGCACGCAAGTACTTTCTCCTCCACTCTCCAAAAAAGGGTGGTGGCAGGAAGAGGAGGATGGGAAAGAATCGATTATAGATAAATTAGTTGAGGAAAGGAATTACAATCTCAATCCTTACAGAGGAAACAGTCCCAAGAAATGAAAAACAATATCATGTGAAAGCCCAGATGATCCCAACGTCACAGCGCAATTTATGTGGAATTTGGTTTTCTTTTAGGTCTAGAAACAATTCTAAGAAAAATTATGTTTGGATTAGTTAAGAGTACATATATTTGCAGGAATATTCTTAGTTCTATAAATAACTGCATGCAATAAGGGAAAGCAACAATGAAAATCTGATAAACCTGTCCCTCTGTTCTTTCTCCCTATCTTTCCCTTATCTTCTGTATTGTAGTAAATTGTCAAATTTGTATTCTTGTTGCTGAGTTGAGATAGTCAATAAATTTTCCATTTGATTCTTGTTCATTTGAGTTCTTTACAAAAAATCAAAAATCCCATTCTTAAACCAAACTCCATCTCAATAGATTTATTTAAAAAAAAAAAAAAAAAAAAAAAAAAAACTTTTCCCAACCCATAGGAGCACTGAAATTTGAATCTATTTATATGTATAGAAAAACTGCTGCCGGGGAAAAAAAGTTAAAAAAAAGGTCAGAACTACATCAAATGTGGACAAAACCCTGATTAACCACCCATGTCAAATCCAACAACAACATACCCAGTATAATCCCACATGTGTGGGAATGCAGGTAGGGTAAGTCTGCCTGTAGACATTAACCCTACCTCATGTGGGAGGGTAGGAGGCTTTTTTAGATAAGGCTCTGCTCAAGAGAAGGTGCCAAGACAACGATAATAATAGGCAATGAAGTGAAAGAAACAATCAAGTATATTAGAGATCTAAAAAACAAGTGAATGAACAAAGATAATAATCCTCCTAGCACGAAAAAGACACCCATGTCAAATCCAATTTGTAGCAAATCAAATGGATGATTAATAGAAAGCTAATGGAACCATTATTTAACCAACAGGAAAAACATAACAAAACCTAACCGATAAACAGAATTAAACAGCAAATATCAGAATTATGAGAGATTTAACACCAGAAATTTAATCAAAAGCGTAAACGAAAAAATTGAAAAAGTAGGCAGAAAATCACATTTTTAACCAAACTGTGTCTGATTCGATTTAAAAACTTTTTTCCCGAACCACAGGTGCACTGAAATTTGAATTTTTTTATGCATAGAGAAACCGTTGTTAGGGTTTGTCCCGAATTTCTTACCTTATTTGGATTCTACTATAATTGTGTTTTACTTCGAAAAAACATTGTTGTAGAAAAGATTTTTTTGTGGAAAATGACTCTACCATATTTATCCTTTTTCTTAACGAAAAAGTTTTAAACTTCTATAAATATAAATCTTTTCTTCTCATACATAACACAATAACATTTACAATGTATATGTTTAGAGAGTCTTGTTTACAGTGAGATCATTCCCTCCTTTATTTTTATGTTTTCCTTTATATTAGTCTTTCATATGTAGGTCAATTGATCAAATTCTATTAAAATATTATGTCTTTTTAGTATATTTTCTTTATTGTCTGATTTATTATCGTTCAAGGTTTACAATCGTAGGTTTCCGCATGACAGCCTGTTATTTCGATTCCAACAAGTGCTGCCGGAGAAACGAAAGAAAAAAAAAATCTAAAAAGGGGAACTTCATGAAATGTTGACCAAACCCTGATTCACCAAAAACCACCAAACAAAGATTTAAAGGAAAAAAAAAAAAAAAACTGAGCCCTCATCTCTCAAAAGGTAGCAATTCAAATGCATGATTAAAAGAAAACTAAAGGAAATATTAATTAAGAAAAAGGAAAACAAAACATCTAATAATCAGAATTAAACAGGAAAAAACAGAATTATAAGAGATAATCAAAATAGCTAATTAAAAAGTGGGCAAAGAATACCAAATTTTTGGTTTCAATGCCTTTCTGAAGCTGCTCGTTCCAAGCATCAACGGTGTGAATACCAAGGACTTGTCCTTCCTCTGCCATTTTTTCTCCTTTTTCTTTAATGAAAGTTTTACGATTTTGTTTTGTCTCAAATTCGTTAAACGGAAAAGGTTGTGTGTTCTGTGCATGTTCTTGTTTTACGGGATCGGTTTATATAAAGGATTAGATTGGAAGAGAAAAGTGACTAGGCTGTTTAATTACAGATATGTCCCCAGAAAGCCTTATTTGACTTTTATAAAATGCCTTTTAATCTGTCACGGGGTTTAAGATTCTTTCTTTTCTCTTTTTTTTTTTTTTTTTTTTTTTTTTTTGTTGTTGTCGTCGTCGTCGTCATTTAAAAATATATTTACAACTTGCGGCTCTATGTATGTTATTTGGATCATTGTTAGAGTAGTACTCATAAAGTTTAAGAAATTATATCAAAAGGTCTTATTGAGTGATTATAAAAGTATGTATGATGAAATGAGGAGTATAAAAAGTTTTTTAAAAAATGCAACTATAAAAAGGTCTCGTTTTCTTTAGAACAAACTTTAAAGTAGGAAGGTCAAGCTTTTGACATTAAGCTTTGATACTGAGGAAAATATTACTCTCTTCACTTCATTTCATATTATGTGTATTTTAGCAGATTAATTCAAAGTTTCAAAATTAATTTATTTTGAAAAGTGCTTTTTTGTTAGAAATGGTTTTCAAAAAAATTGTTTTTCAAGGTAAGCAATTTGTATTCGACTAACTAATTTAAAAAATAATTTTGTCAACATTAAAGAATTGTGTTTGATCAAAGTTCCAAAAGTGCTTTTAGGGAAAGCTATTTTTTTGACTTTTGAAAAATATCTTCTGATACTATGCAAACACACACATTTTTTCCCTAAAAGCTTGGTCAAACACCTCAATTCTCTTAAATAAGCACTTTAAAAAAAGCACTATTGACTTCCGAAAACTTAGTCAAACAAGCCATTAGTTCAAAGTTTAGAACTTTTGAATTTTGTGATCTTAAAGTAAAGGTGTCTTGGTGTATGTTAATTACTCGCTGATGACATAATATTGATCTACGAGACGCTCAGTGAATTAATGATGAGCTGTAAGTTTGAAGGCAGACCCTAGAATCTAAATTTTTCAGGTTAAGCAGGACTAAAACAGAGTACCTGGAGTGCCAGTTCAGTGACGCAACACATGAAGCGGAGGTGGAAGTTTCAAGTATTTTGGGTCTATAGTCTGTTGGAGTCGGATGGATGAAATGAAAGCTCACGTTTGGGGTACTGCATGATAAGAATGTGTGGTGGTTAGACCTACATTGTTGTATGGGGCAAACCGCTAGCAGTCAAGAACGCACACGTCCAGACGATGAAGGTAGCGGGGATGAGGACGCTCAGATGGATGTGTGGGAATACTAGAAGAGATATGATTAGAAACGAAGTTATACAGGACAATGAAAGAGTGGCCTCTGTGGCGAACAAGATGAGGGAAGCGAGACTCAGATTATTTGGCATGTGAAGAGAAGGTGCATGCATGCACCAGTAATGAGGTATGAGAGAAATTTGTTAGCCTTGACTTTTAGGAGAGGTAGAGATATCGCGAAGAAGCTGGAGAGTATTAACGTAATACACAATACATCTTTGGCTTACTAAGGACATGACCTAAGATAGTACGGTATGAAGGTTGAGGATTAGAGTAGAAGGGTAGTAGGTAGCTGAGTGTTATAGTACTTTTATGTGGGAGAGGCAGGGGGCCAGTCTCCTCTTCTCATCTTCCACTTAGTAGTATTAGTTAGTACAATCAAACCTCTCTATAATAGCATTATTGGGTCCGAAATTTTTCAGCTGTTATAGAGAATGACTGTTATACACCTATAACAACATTGACATTTAAATAATATTTCGTTGTTATATGCCAAAAAGATGCATAAAATCTAATTTTCATTTTTAATTGCCAAATTCTAAGCTTAATCACACTTTGTATAACGAAGGAAAATCATTTAATGATGAAAATATATATATTCATATAATATTTTTTTGTTGTAATAGTGTATTAAATGATCAAATATTTTGTCAAAATCTCTACACTTATTATTGGTAATCATAGATTTTTTTTTTTTTTTAAGATGGTTAATTATTATATTACCAAAAAAAGAAAATAGCTGTTATATGGGGGTAAATTTTACAAATAGCGTACTGTTATAAATTTGGTTGTTGCTATTATACAGAAGTAAAATATAACATAAAAAATCGGTTCCGAAAAAAGTTGATTGTTATAGAGAGGTGTTGTATATGCGGGTGTCGTTACAGAGAGGTCTGACAAAAGATTCACGTAGTGCCTTATTCTTCATTTTTTCTGCTAATTGTTGCTTCATTTGCTCGAGATGAGGGTCTTCCGGAAACAACCTCTCTCCCCCCCGCAAAGGTCGGATAAGATATGTGTACGTCCTTCGGATCAACATGATTCTGGCTAGGTATGTTTGTTTTTATTTTAAAGTCAAGATACGTAATATACCAAAATATCCTTTGAATCTTGTAATTTTAAACATATCACGTTATTTCAACAAGAGAGTGTCATTAAAGATAAAATAAAGACGTGAAACTTAAAAAACTTACTGAATAAAAAAATAGAATAAATTAACCAAATAAATAAGATACATAAATTGAAATTGATAGTCTACAAAATCCCTTGCTAGTGCCGATTGAAATAAGAATAAGTATTTATTTTTTTTCCCTCTTTGGCTGGGAATTATGTCCAATCCATCTATCTCAGTGGAGGCATCTTTCCAAAAGCGGATGAGTGTTGAATAAATATTTGAACTGTCACGCATATTGGACGATATATAGCGTTTTAGTAAAAGATTTAAATAAAGCAAAAGAATTTTAGATGGACCTCCATGATGCTGAAAATAACAAAAGGAACATCTAACTGCTTTAGTGTGAAATTTACTAGTGCATGTTTGATTGCCGAACAAAAAAAAATATCAATTTTTCTTTTTCT
>NC_081352.1:25347919-25385530 GCF_029784015.1 Lycium ferocissimum
AATAAAGCATTTATCCGTAAATTCGTAAAGAATGCATACTCGCGTATTCATAATGAAATGGATGTTCCACCGAGGGAGATACACTCGAAAATGCTCATTTTGCAATTATGTTGGTCATGATAAGCGCAAGTGTCCCTTACGGCATGGTGGTCAAACTACATCTCGCGGTGGAAGTACCTCTCATGGTGGAGGAAACTTTAAGTGGTGGAAGTACCTCTAGTGGTGGTGGCACATCTCGCGGTAGGCGGAAGATCAACTCGAGGGCATTAATTGATGAATGTTTTTTAAGTTTTTTTCTTACTTTGATGATTGTATTTTTAAAAGTTTGGGTTTCTTATTAATGAATTAGTATGTTAAGTATTTTCATCTACTCAAGGTTATGAATGATGCAATTTAATTAAGTTTTTTTTTTTTTTTTTTTGTATGAATGCTGCCATTTTGACTAACTTTTGATTAATTATTAATGAACAAGTTTAAGTATTCGTAAAGAACTTCAAGCTAATGTCACCGAGCCTTGAACAAAAATGGCGTTCGAGCACTTTTCAACCTCTAAAACGGCCATCCGAACTTTTGTGTATCTTTGATGTGTTACTACCTTATTAATCGCACAAAAAATAAGTAGGGTTCTATATAAAATATTGAAGTTTCGGTCCCGAAGCATGATTAATCTATGGTCAAAGTACGTTAAAAAGTGTAACGAAAGAAGGGTTAACCAAAGAGCTAAAAAAACACGCACACTATAGCGCGGTGAATTTCTTTGCGCTATAGCAGGTAACGGAACCGTCTCCGTTAACTACTTTAGCGCATGATAAATTCTACGCGCTAAAGGTATTTTCGTAACATTTTTTTTTTTGTTGGAGTATTTTGGTTGAAACTGTTTTTTTTGGGGCATTTTGGTTCCGAGGCCTACAAGGAGAGACATTACACAAGTTATCAGAACAGATATTTTCTTTGCCCACTAGCACATGAAAAGACAGTACATATGTTTTTCACGATAGATGTTTTCTATATCCCCTAGCACCACGAAAAAGTGAGAGGGTACATAAGCTTTTACAAACGGACGTTTCTGAAAGTTAGCTAATCAGGAGATAATTATTTAAGACAGTCAGGGCCGGCTGGAGGGGAAGCAACTAAAGCAGTTAGCTTTAGGCCCCCCAAAATGAAGGCCCCAATTTTTTTAATTTTATGTACATTATTTATATATTATAAAACTATGAATAAAAGAGACTAGAGTTTATACTTATTTTCTTGAAATGTGATAGAGATTATTAAAATAAATAATTCTATTTTTATATTCTTTCCGTCCCATTTATGTGACATTCTTTCTTTGTTAGTTAGTCCAAAAAAGAATGACATCTCATTTTACCTTTTATGAGATGATTAATAGCCACAAAAAATTTTTGGCGTATTTTAAACAAAAAGTTTCAAAAATCTTTCTTTTCTCTTATACTTCGTGTCCAATCAAACACCTTCACATAAATTAGAGAGTAATAAACATTATGCAATATATAAAAGTGAACAAATTGATGACTACTTTGACAATTTTAAAAAGATGAAGTCTCTTGTAGAGTTGATTGTTTCTTATAAATACTGGATTAAATCATTTTTTTTAACTTCAAAATAGACTTGAATTGTTCTAAATGTATGAAATTATTTTGACATCTACATAGTGGCATGTAACTGAGTGAAAATCAAGATATAAAAGATGAACTATATACCATCTTCACAAAAAAAGAAAAAAGATTTACAATAAAAATATATAAAATTTTATTAGATATTTTTAAGGCCTATTATAGAGGTTTCGCTTTAGGCCACCGATTTCATTGAGCCGCTCCTAAAGACAGTATACAAGGATAATAATTTATTTTTTAAATTAATGTGGGACGCTTAACACCACTCTACGCTCATGATATTGGACAACTGATGCCCGACAATGTAACATAGGAGCATCATATTGTATAAATAGAGAAAAAGATGAGCCTATCAGCCTAAAAATTAAGAAGAGATCAACCAAAGAAATGGATCGGATTCGGAGAGTTGAAAGAGAGAATACAATTGAGAGAGAATATGAATTGAATTATATTGGGCCTTAGATTGAAAATGGGGCCTAAGTGCACATTGGGCTTTTATCTCGGTATCAGCTAATTGGGCTTGAGTTACATTGTCTCTATCTCTTGGGCTTGGGTTACATTACCTCTATCTCCAAATTCTTTCTCTATATCCGTTGCTTTCCAATGCATCATGTTGTTTTACTAATTTCGCTTTTACCTAGCCAGCCAAAATTATTTACCTGAGTACCCCCTCGCCAAAAACCCTTTCTCCATGGTATCATCACAGTATTTTTATATATCATGATGGTATCTTGGAGGAATAGGAGAAGGATGCAGTCTTTCATGATACCATATTAGTGTATTTATATACCATGATGATATCATGGAGGACTAAGAGAGTGTCTCATTGAAGGACTGAAGCAGTCCTCCATCATACCATCTCAGTATATGGTATATATTTTGATGGTATCACGAAGACTGGGGAGTGTCTCATTAAAAGACGGCCAAAGTCATAGATGGACCCCTGAACTTGTCCTGATTTTTCATTTAGACCCCCCAACTGAGGGTCGTACCATATATGAACCCTTCAAGATAACTGTTAATGTGCCATTTAAACACAAAATAAATATGCAACAACACACAAATGGTGTGTGTAATTCACACGCAAAAATAACAAATAAGATAGAGCCACGTGGATTTTAGCTTTAAAAAATAAAAAGTAAAAACAAAAATAGTCATCTTCTTCAGCACCCCCCCCCCCCTCCCGCCCGACCCCTCTCCTCTTCTTCAAACCCCCACCGCCCCTCTCCTTCCTCTCTTTTTCTTCTTCCTCCACTAGTCATCCGTCGTCCTCCCACTCCCAACTAATTCTTTTCCTTCTAAATAATTTACTTTAAAAAACAATAAACATCAATAGCACGAATAGAAGAAAGAGGAAAAGCAAGAAAAGTAAAGGGGTGTGTTTGGATGAAGGGTTTTTTTTGTGTGTTTATTTCAAAGGACTATTGATTTTTTTGGTCCATTAATGGAGAAATCATGGACTATTGATTTTTTTGGTCCATTAAGGGCTCAAATTTGCTGTATTTGAACAAAGCAAAAGAGAAGAGCGACGCCAGCGGCGGCGGTGGAATCCGGCTTCACCGGAAAAATTTGACGACGGCTGCGGTGGATTCCGGCTTCGGATCGGGGGGGAGGGTGGGCTGGGTTTTAGGATTTTTTTTTTAAATGTTTTTTTATTAGTTAAATTGTTTTAAAATAAGTTTTTTCTTATAATTATTTTTTTAATGATTAAAAAATTTTAAAAGGAAAAAATTGGCATCTCACGCCCTTTTAGAGCAGTGCATTGCACGCGCTTTGCCACCTCAATAATTGTGTTTAAATAGCACATTGACAGTTGTCTTGAAGAGTTCATATGGTACGACCCTTAGTTGGGGGGTCTAAATGAAAAATCAGGACAAGTTCAGGGGTCCATCTATGACTTTGTCCTTGAAAGATTGAAACAGTACTCCATGATACAATATATGTATATGTATATAAGATGATGATGTCATAGAGTCTTTTTTTTTTTTTTTTTTTTTTAGGAAAGTGTGTTTTTTGAATAAATGAAGATGATCCCCTTTGATACCATATCAGTATATTATATATACCATATGGGTTTCATACAGTGTTGACGAGTGTTATTGAAGAAATGAAAGAAGTCATTCGTGATACCATCATGATATATAAGAGACAGATAATACCATGTTGGTATCATAATTATGAAGGCATTTTGGGTAAATAGTTTTGGGGCATGAAAATAAGAGGGTATGAACGAATAATTATATTGTTTTTAGGGGGCATCTACGTTCTTTCCCCATATTTTAAAGAGAAATCCAGCAGCATTTTAGGCCATGAATGAGAAAGATAACAAAGTCGACATACAATGCATCCAACCACTATGCAAAAGCCAATGCATTAGTTTGATACTTGTATAGTGGAAAATTTTCTTAAAAAAAAAAAAATTGACATGGTACGTCTAGAAAAGAAGAAAGACGTCTTAGGTGTACATATTATTTGACCTATTTTTTTTATTATCTTTCCATTTTATGTTACGTGATTCGGCATAAAATTTAAAAAATAAATGAAGACTTTTGACACTTACAATTTTAGGGGCTCATGTCAAGCTGTCAATTAGGTTATTTTCGACCTATATGCTATATGATAATTAAACAAGATCGGTTTTCATGATTTAACATATATGAGGAGATTTTTGGACTCGATAAATATTTACTTGCATCAGGTTATCGGTTTTCATGATTTAGCATATATGAGGAGATTTTGGACTCAATAATCAGTGGCGGAGCTAGGAATTTTGTCAAGGGTGTTTGAATTCATATAATCTATATATTAAAGGTGTTCAATATGTACTATATGTCTGTAATATGTAATAATTAACATGTCGACACGGTATAATTTTTTGGCGAAGGGTGTTCGGTTGAACACTCTTGCCGGGCTGTGGCTCCGCCACTGTCAGTAATATCTACTCGCATTTAGTATTTATATTGGATGTTTACACAAATAGCCGGTTGAATTCACTATTAACTTTTCTTAATCGGTATACATAAGTGATACATTAATTATACACATATTATATATTAATTATACATATGTTATATATCCGATGGCTATTTTTAATTTAAATGGTAAGGCCTCATCTTTGAAGGAAACCATGGGCGTAATACAGCCGCACCAAAAGTAAGGCATATCTCTCTCTCTCTCTTACGTTTGCTTTAACATCCCCACACTCGGCCACCAAAAGTAAATAAAAGCAAATTAAAACGAAAAGAAGTACAATTATGTAAATTATGTAAAACAATTATCACTTAACGATGCGCTCTATAATTCAGTGATAATAGCCAAATAGGTTTAGGTATGTAGCATGTGATCAATGAAGAAAGCCTGTTAATTAAAGTTTGCGCTAATTAACATAATATATAGGGCCATGCGAGTTAGTGACCTCTGTGAGCTATGACTACTAAGCTAGGCCATGTGAATTAGTGACCTCTGTGAACTATGACTACTAAGCTATCTTTGATTGTAAGAGATGAGAGAGGCCATCAATATCAACACCTTATCCAGTTTATACAAATAAAATGTTCTTGTCATTTTATAAATTGGTCGAGCGAAATTTGTTTGAAATCCTTTTAGGTTTGTGCTTTAAGACTTAGCTGCCAGCTGGGTCAGCTTTAAAATGCCACAATCATTCAACTTAACAATACAAACCCTAATAGACCCTGCATAGCCGCCCACCAAAATAGTAGCCAGCAAATATATGTATATTTTGTTCATTGATTATAATATCCGAGAAATATGCATATTTTATATATGATTAAAATATATTTTTTATATATTGACTAGCCGTTGTAATTAATTTTTTATCAAGCGGCTAAATGTGTTTAAAAGCCCTTTTTTCCACATCCTTTCCTTAGTTCCATGTAAAAATTGTTTGGCATAAGGTATGCTCTGGACGCCGAGTCATGTGAGATTAAGGAATTTTTGCATGTTATTCTTCCTCGTAAATACTAATAGGAGAAGAAACAGTTCATGAGGAATGGCCAGGCCTTCAAAATTTAGCATTTCTTTGTACTTCGAATTAGTGGGCGGAGTCAGGAACTTATATAACGGACTAAGAAAATTATATACAAGAATGTCATAATGTGATTCGAACTTGTGACCTAAAAAAACTTTTGAATCCCGTTACCACTATAATAGAAATTTCCCTTATGTCAAGGAGATCAACAATTTATATATAAAGAAATTTTTAATTTTACCTCTTTATGTGTATATATAATTCGACGCAATAAGGGGATTGAATCCCACTTTCTGATTAGCTCCGCCTCTCTGGATCGTTTATTCTTCACCAAAATAACCATTTGGAAGTGGCAGTGTGACACATTAATAACTCAATTGTCTGGGAAGCTAACAACAAGAGACGGATAATATAAATTCATACATTGTCCTCAATAAAGAGACTGCTTGTATTATATCAAACATCTTTGAGAAATTCACTATGGACAAGAAGGAAAATAACTGGACAAGAGGATGAAATCTGCTTTTTGGTTGCTCGAGGATTTCTTGAATCTGAGAAAAGTGGAAATTGTTTTCAATTGTCTATTCTTTTTTCTACCAATAAGGCAATAACAGGAGATTCTCATCATTCAATTCATATTTTTCTGAGAAAGTAAAACTGGAAGTAGCAATGACGTTGTCAGCAGCATATTGGGAATGGGAAAATGTTAGCTATATTATCGTCTTCTTCTTGAAGACCTGATGTTTACATGTTCCCAGTGTATTAAGTTTTAGTTGGTAAAGCTTTCTTTCTAACCTTTTTCCCGATACACCACTTAAAAAAATAGGAATTAGCGATGGATAAAGTTTGAAGCTAAACATTAAAATCTATTGTTAATCCTATTTAGTGACAGATTAATGATATATTATCAAACAATTGTGCTAGCAACAAGCTATGAAAATCAGCATTTGGCCATGAAAATTCCAAATACAACTTGAAATTGTATTTGGAAAACACCTAAAACCATGTTTTCACCTTTTTCACTTTCAGTACTCAAACAACAAAATATTATTTGCAAAAATTATATCCAGACACAACTCCATCTTCAACTCTAACTTCAAAAATTCCAAATAATAAAGTGAAAAAAAAAATCATTTCTATGGCCAAACGCCTACTAAGAATAGGAAGGAAAGGGGATGGAATTTTAGGGTTGTAGTAACAATGTGCCAACAAATGTATCATTCATTAATGGCTTGTATAATTAAAAGAAAAATAAAAGTGCAAGCATGTTTTTAATTTGCGTATACTAGTAATGTGGTGGTTCACTTTCTAGTGTACAGTCCAGATTCAAAATTTAAATTTTATGAGTTCAGATATCTATCAATAAATTCACCTACGTTTGAGTTAAAGTGTTGGAAATTTTATATTTGTAGATATTTAATAATTTTTTTAATACATATACAAAATCTAAATCAGAACTACAAACTCAGAGCTAATGCTATATATCATATCCACCCCTTGGTGTGTCACTCTACGTGCTAGTGCAACCATATACTGATCCCCACAAGTATGTTTAAAAATGAGTTTAAGTTAATTACAAGTAAATCTAGCAAACATTAAATAATTAAAAACTTGGTAAAAATTGTAATTAATTTGTGTTTTCACAGATTAAACTCTTAACTAATTTGTAAAAAAATCTTTACATGATCAATCTATATAACATAAATGCTTGGTATTAAATTCAGAATATTTGTGTAGCCTGTAAGATAGCTGGCAAGCACAAATACTTATCAAAGAGAAAGGAGCGATCTAATTGCAAGCAGTTATTTCACACATCTACCAAACTATTTAAGAACTCCTAACATGTATTCCATTTTAGATCCGCCCTAGTATAGGAGTTCTATACAATTACATCTCATACTTATAATAATCTACTTATAATAATCTACATTTCTACCTTTAGAGCCCTCAATTTCTCTAAAATCATAGAGCTAAAAACTCTAGACTTTCCTGGTTAGCTTAAAGAGTACTTGCACCAATTTACTAATCCTAGCAAGCGTATAACTACTAAGCACGTTATGAGGGATTAGAGAATAATAACCAATGTCTTAAAAAGTGTAGGGTATGTTCAACTAAATCTAAATTAAATCTTCTAATTTAAATTTTCATGCATTAGAAAAATTATTGAAAATAGTGATAGACTATAACAAAAATAGATACTCTCAGTCTCAGAAGAACAGAAGAGCCCTTAAATTGAGATCAGTGAGCAAAGTGCATTAGGTCAGAAAATTTGCCAGCAATGAAAACTGCTCAAGTTCCCCACAGTACTACTAGCTAACACAAGTGGACATGTAAATATATAAACAGGAAAACACCTTGATGTATCTACTGCATGAGTATACTCTTAAATGTTATATTAATATTACTCTACATTATGGCACATTATCAATGCCTTTAAAGCCAACCATTCAAAATAATCTCTTACATGCTGCAAGTCATACATATCAAATTATAGTGATAAAAATTTAATTATAAGTTTTTCCTATGGTAAGTGGAACTAATTATCTAAAAAATAAAGTAACCAACCTTTTATAACAAGTTAAATAACATTTATATTATTAAAATCTCTTACACTGTCAATATACATAAGTTAAATAATCATCTCTTATAAAGATGTAGACCTCATTCAAGAAACAACGGGCACAACTTTTCAACAGAAAAGGCATTTCAATATTTTGTGTGTGCATGTGGGGAGAGGAAAATTGTTATCCTTAATTTCAAACAAATATATTTTTTGGTTGAACAAAATTTCAAACATGAATACTCATGCAATGCGACCGGCATACTGAAAATAAGGAGGAAAAGATGTTTGTCATTGTACATTGTCCTAAGAGAGAAGCAACCGTTTTTGCAGTCAACTCATTTCAAGTAGAAATTCAATCTACGCGTTAATGGGGAAAAAAAATATTAAAAAGAAAGGCCAGCTTCGAAGTTCACAAGTCAAAAACCTGTTAGCAAAAGTTCAACACAAAAGTTTATTTGATTTAATGTATTACACCGCAATATATAATTTAAATTGTGCTAGCATAGTGTAATATTTTATCTAAAAGTATAAGTTATTAGTTAGAAAGAGTAAACTTTTAGGTACTTGCTATATTTCAGTACGTCTTCCACGTGTCAGCCTGATTCTTTTTTTTTTTTTTTAAAAATAAGCCATACACGCAATAATTGTTTTTGGTTTTTGAGGGGCGGGCGAGATCATTTCAGATGTTTTAATCTATGTATTACTAATGCATAAGTCTTGCATAACTTATTCATATGTCATCTGTGATGTATAATTAAAAAAGAAATAGAAACAAGATATGGTAAAAGTACTAATAATGTTGAATTTTATGTGGAGATTAAATTTCCTTATTACACAAACCAAATCACCCTTAACTTAGTAAACGAAAAAACAAGAATCCAATATTTCAGCCAAATAACTACTTTAAATTTAAAGCATTTCAAAGAGAATGGAAGCAATTCAACTCCTTATCTAAATTAGAAATAATTTCTCTAGACCTTAATACATGTCAATGTCATTACTCAAAAAAAGTACTAATGCTAAGTTGCTAACATAATTGGATCTCATTACAAGAACAAAAAATTGTCAATATCTCAAGATCTTGGAGGTGGAAAGAATTGCGTACCAGCCATGAAAGTGTTAATTAGAGGAGCAGAATATAGAGAAGGTTCTAGAAAATGTGACTCCTCAGCCATCGTAACATCACCGCCACTTACAGCCACGTTATTGCCTGCTGATGTGGCGGTGCCAGCAACACCAATAAGGTTATGCTGATGTGGCACTGGATCTCCACCTGATGAGCTGTCACCAGCATTATTTATATAGTTGTACTGATCGCCTTGATCGTATAAGAGTCCCTTGAATATATGTCCGCCAATATTAACAGCTGCTTGATATGCTATTTGATCCTCAGTTTCTTCAATTGAGCTCATTCGAACACGTTGAAACACAGCCGTTGAATTTACTTTTGATGGAAAGTTTCCCACTTCTAACCCTAAAAATAAAATATACCAAAGACAACAACATTGGATTAGTTATAAGCAAAACATATTTCAACAAGTAAGCATTATTAGAAATATTGTTACATGTAAATTAAAGAGCTGCAGATAGAAGTATCCTAGGTTTTGGGGGGGGGGGGGGGGGGGGGGGGATTATGTGCTTTCACAAATATTCTTAACAAGAAAGTCAAGGATTTGAGTCCTGAAAATAAAGTTATGTAAAGAGTGTTATAACCCTTATAGAAGGCTTTCTAGTTTCTACCGGAAACGGATTCAAAATTTGAAGTTTTCTAAAATATTACTCCCTCCGTCCTAATTTTTATGTGATATAGTTTGACTGGGCACGAAATTTAAGAAAGAAAGGAAATTTTTTGAAACTTGCGATATAAAATAAGCCATAGATATTTGTATGACTGTAAACATATCATTCTTTTTAGAACAGATTAAAAAGAAAAATAGACAAAGGAGTAAAAACATAACGAGCATAAAGAGAGAATAGGGATTTCTTTGACAATCTTTTGTCAGGAATACCTAGAAACAGTGATGAGAAAGAGAAAGACAAAAAAAACCAAGGGAAAAGGTTTCACTGTTACAACAAAGGGGAGGTTCAGTTTTTCCAGTTTTCATCATAGCAATAGTCAGCTTTCTTGTCTCTCGTGAATTAATATCCTTTTAGTCAATCAAACTTCAGCACATTAATCTCGAGACTGTATGCTTCTGTGCATACAGTGAAGTACCAGCGTCGCCGAAGCGGAGCCAAAATTTTAAATTTATGGATTTTTAATTTTAGAAGGATAATTTATTAAGTTTTGAATAAATTATTATTACATCTATATTAAATAGAATTTTAAACAATTATAAAGTATCAATCAAAGCTACTGAATTTTGTCGAGGATCCATAAGTAAAACCGTAGCTCTTCACCCCTTAATAGCGGAGCCACATGCAATAAAGGAATTCAATCACCGTCTAGGGTAAAAATAAATGTGTTACTCTTAACATAAAGGAAGATACTTGTTCAGATCCCAAATACTCCCCCTGTTTCAATTTATATGAAACCCATTTGACTGGGCACGACATTTAAGAAATAGGGAAGACTTTTGAAATTTATGGTTCAAAATAAGCCTTGAAAATTTGTGTGGCTGTAAATCATTCATAAAGTGAATTTGTTTCCAAATTAGGAAAGAGGTCATTCATTTTGACACGGACTAAAAAGAAAATAGATTCAAACAAATTGAAACAGAGGGAGTATAACATTTTTGGATTTTCATGAAATTCCTTATCAAAATTTCTGGCTCCTCCATTGAACAACGATCGAAGAAAATGAAGAATTAAGATAGAGGTATAAAATCTTGAATCCCCTAGATATAAGAAAAATACACGTTTAAATCACAAGTATGACATTTCTAAAATTCCCTTATTAAAAACTATAACTCCGCCATTGAAGTGAAAGAAGATTGAAGAAAAATGAGAAAATAAGTTAGGAGTATAAAACTTTAAATCCCCGAAAATATATGTTCAAATTTTATGTGTGATATTTTCAGAATTTCTTGAATTCCATATCAGAATTTGACTAAATCTCTTGTTCCGCCACTGCAAGCAAATACGATTGAAAGAAGAAGAAGAAGAGGAGGAATTAAGATAGGAAAAACTTTACCAGTAGTATTATTAGAAGGTAAACGAGTGCAAACAAGAGAAGAACCACTAATTGGATCATCTTTTTGCCTTTTGGGGTTATTATCTTCTTCTTGTTGCAAAGAAGCAAGTTGTTGTTGCCTTTCTCTCCTTTTAGCAGCTGGAACCCAAGTACTTTTCACATGTGTTGTACACTGAAAACCTCTGCTCTTACAACAAGTCCTACATCTCATATGTTGACAATCTTTCTTTGCTTGGTTCCCACAATCTTGGCAACTAATCGTACTACTACTACGACTACTTCTCATCATCATAAAATTAGCAGCAGATCTTGAATTAGGCCCATGATGATGATCACTAGGCCCAATATCTAATCCAAATGGATTAATAATCGGGTTTGGGATTTGGTAATTTTGCTCGCCGTGATCAGGTGGTTGTTGTTGTTGCCATAGTTCGAAGCCTTTGTATGCGGGTAATTCTTGATCATGATTTTTGTACAAGAACCAATTAGTGGTTTCTTGATGGTGATGCTCTTGGTCGCTTGTTTCTTCTCTTCCTCCTAGTGAAAAGAACCCAGCCATTTTTCTATATTCAATTGTGACTGACAATCCATACCACTACTTTTGACACGACTCCATAAAATCAAGATAGAGCTTTCAATTTATCAAAAACTTGATAAATTTTGTTGTACTGAGTTGAATTATTACTAAGCCGCAAGCTTCAATCCTGATGTCTACTTTAGCCTTGCGACCATACTCTCCTGAAATCAAAAAAACTTTGATTAGTCACAAAGTTCCTCGATTTTCTTGATTTGTAGAGTTTTACAAAAATAAATTAAAAAGGGTGGTCTTTTTCTCACTCACTCCTCTCAATTTTCCTCTCTTAGTAGAAAAAATAACACACCCTTGAATATGGACTATCGAAGTGTGTAAGGCGAGAATAATTGTATTGTAGAGGAGAGGGAAGAAGAGACAAGGAACATATATGATTTATGAATTTATGAGAGAGACAAATTGCATTTTTTAAAAGAAAAGAAATTCTAGGATAGACAAAATGAGGAAGGACTTTTGATGATGGAAATTAACGGAAGGAGAAGTAAAGGGAAGCTTTTCTTATTTTGCTTCTACTTGTTGATATTTAAGAGGCAGAAGAATTACACAACTGCGATGCCGCCGCCAATGGCCTAAAAAAACAGCAGCAGACTTAACTTTGTCTTTGTTTCTGCAGCCACACCAATTTAAGACTTGTTTTTGTTTGTTTAAAATTGGTCAGTGGTTGGCTATATACTGACGTGTTTTTACGATTACCCTATATTAATTTCAAAATGTATATATACCACTTCACTTATAAGAAATTTATATTAAAAGTATTCCCTGAGTCCCAATTTAAATGTCTTAATTTGAATAGACAGTGAGTTTAAAAAATAAAAAAAGGACTTTCAAATTTTGTGATTATAAACTTGTCATGTATGATTTTTGAATTATTAACTTATTAAATATAGAAAGAGAAAATATTTTTGAGACAGATCAAGAAAAAAGTAAGACACTTAAATTGAGACGGAAGGAATATAAATTTAAAATGATTACTCTTTCTTTTTTCATTTTAGGTGAAGTTATTGACCGGACATGAAGTTTAGGTAGACGTTTGGACATGAAGTAACTTATTACCCTTAGTGATAAGTATTTATAGCCATAAAAGGTTATGATGTGTTATGTTTAAGACCACTATTTTAATATGTCTTCCTTCCTTTCTTACACTTTATACTTAATAAAATGAAATCAGGGGCCAATAAGTTACTTTAAATTTTTAATAATTAATCAATGTTTACTGTATATTGCTATATATGTAGTTACTTTTGAGTAATATTGATTGATTGATTGATTATTAGCCTATAAAATTAAACATTTCATAGTCAAATGCAACTTTGTATGACATACTAATCTATATATATATATATATATATATATATATATATATATATATATATATATATAATTTATGACAAAGCGCCAATTTGGCGGCTAATATAAATGCAGGGATTGCATTTATTTATTTTTTAAAATAATTTTTTTACCCTATTTTCAAAAAGAAAAAAACCAAAGAAATTCTTTCTGAATTCGCATAATTAAGGACAAGACACCGATTAAAAAATCAACCGTTTCTAACCATTAGTTATTGTTTAGTCTCTCTATTCTCCCCTCATTCCTTCACTTCTTTTACAATTTAATGTTCTCTTCCTTCTAAGTTTGATCAATTTCTTCATTTACCCCTGCTAATTATATCTACGTTCAACCCTCATTGCAATCTTCATTTACCACGTTACACTTACTTGCGCTTTGGATTATTATGTCAGTTCATCTTTTATTCCCTCCATTGTTGTTACCAACATTACTGCAGAACTAGATAACAAGTACTTACCAAGTTCATTCTGAGAAAAAAAAAAAATCAAAACGACGTGCTTATTTTTAACGCCCATGAAGTGTTCGCAAAAATGCCTTAACAGACAGACATCACCCCAACTTTAGGAAATGACTCCAAATCTAAGTTGGAAAAACTCTCTCTGTATGTATTGTTCCTTCTCACATTTTAAAATCTATTTTTCTCTTGCTCCACGCCTTTTCTATTTTCTTATTCTTTCATGCTAATATCTATGTTCTTTCCTCATTGCCATCTTCATTTCTATTGTCTAAAAACTTTATACATGTATTCTTTTTATTGCATCTTCTATCTCTCTAACTAAGCTGATCCGTTTTATGTTATACAAGCCTATCCCTCTTAGGTGGAACGTCGTTTTTGTAGCGGTAAAGTAAGTAGTTGATAGAGTATTAACTTTTATGCACTGACAATAAAATATTGAGTAACTTTTTAACACTGTCAAGTTAATATGACTTACGCCAAAAGTTAACTCATTGTAATAAGTACTCTAACTTGGTAACATAAACAAAAGTAAATAACTTACGGTAATTAACAAGTTAAAATGCATGTATAAGTATAACATTGTGTGTATAACTTTTAAAACCTAATTTATATGCGGTTGAAATTTCTACGTGCCTACAAAACTTATGCATAATTATAGTTGTCACATGTCACTGTGCTCTGTCTTACATTTCATTTTTTGTCGTAAAAGGTTCTGTCACTTTCCATTAGGTAGATTTTCAAAATTCATGGATACATTGTACCTATAATGGGGAAAGTGAAAGGTGTAGAGGTGAAGGCGATGGGTAGTAGTCCATTCATGGCCGGATATAATCCTCTCTTATTGATCTGTTTGATGTTAAATTTTAAACTTTTATGTGACAGTTTTCTCTATCCACTAATTTTATAAACATCACTTCAGTATTTCTTCCACTATTACTGATACGATTTTATATATATATGGAAGTCCAATTAATATGTTAAACTCCATGTCTAGTTAATATGGGTATATATAATATGAGACGCGGGAGTAGTACTTATGCGATATCAGTACTCCCGATGCGTTCATTTGTTTCTTGTGATTTTACTTTTTTCTTTGATCATAAAGATATTCCCTTAGTGTAAGTTTTGGATTCATTTATGCGTACGGAAAATGTATGAAAAGAATGAATGCCTCTGTTTTAATTTTGCATTACATAGTACAATAATATACTGAACTAGCAGACAAACTGGCATATGAAATTTGTAAGGATTTAAAGTTATGCGATTAAGTTATATACACCGATGGCACGAAGAGTTTTTATACTACCAATGTAATGTAAATTTTCAAATTGGGTTTGAAGCAAAATCTCGATGATTGAGTAACCTTTTCTTAATTGGTTGAGAAAAGAGGTATACTTAATGTTCAAGCACCCTTTTGTTTTTTTCAGGAGAAGTCAATGTCGTTCATGATATACTGAGCGGGAAACTGAAAAACTAAA
The DNA here is from genome assembly GCF_029784015.1 of Lycium ferocissimum. Lineage (NCBI taxonomy): Eukaryota > Viridiplantae > Streptophyta > Magnoliopsida > Solanales > Solanaceae > Lycium > Lycium ferocissimum. The sequence goes on from NC_081352.1 coordinate 25,363,109, forward strand.
GCATCAGGTAGCATCTAAATCTATTTGGAAATTCCATCTTAGTTTTAGTTTAAGTTACTGATGCAAGTATGGAAAAGGGAATTTATTGTTTGTCCAATCTTTCATTATTCAAGTTCTCTGATGGCTATGATGGACACCCTCATATTTTGATAAGTGATTACTTCCGAGGTAAAAGAAATCAGGTGTCTAAATATTTCTACAACTTAGTATACAAGTGTGATTCTTTTGCAGGTCTGCAGCTGTACATTCAAGTAATAACCCTCCAACGCAACTACAAAATGTTACCAATTGAGACGCCGGCAAAATGGGAAACAGTCTTGCAATAAAAAATGAAAAGGAGGAAGCCTTGCAACTGTTATTGAAAGAAAAACACATCAAACTCAATTAGTGCTAAATTGAGGAAGGAGTTGTGATAGAGCTTATACGCATCACATAATCTTAACAAATGTGTTTCGTTATTTATGATCTGTGGATGCAAATCATTCTTTATTTAATACTTCCAAAAGAATATGCAATTTTCATGATTGTAAACATTGAACTTATGAGCAAGGGGGAAATTGTTTATGTTGCTCTTAGACTCTAGCACTAAGATATCATCTGTGGCTATATATTATGCTTTTGTGTCTATTTCCTCTGCTCATGGTACCATAATAACTTAGTTAATTCTCAAAATCAAAATTTCTTTTTTATCTTTATTCTAAGAGCTTTATCTCTTCTATCTCGACTCTATCACAAAATTGATATATTTAATAAATTTAAAGATGTATTTTATGATGCGAGAAATTTAACTAGTTAACATATAAAAATAATAGATAATTGGTCACAACTTGAATTATAATCCTACAAATTAGGATCGCATCATTTGCTTAGTTGGAATTTGCCTTAAATCTTATGTTAACAATGTTCGTAAATATCACCATGCAGCAAATCCTGCAATCCTTTTGCAATTATGACACTATTTTAAGTAGTCTAGACAATCGACAGGTTTCTCTGGCCATTAATTTTCCTTTAATAAATTAGTTGTATGTAATAATGCATCGTGTTGTATGTAATAATGCATCGTTGTATTTCCCTATCTTCAATAACTCTTGTGACTTAAACAGTGTTTCAAGTCACTCACCCTGTTCACGGTAGCCCATTTCATGGATGTCCATCAACGTCCTTATTCGCACCCGATTTTTATATTAAATCAAACAATTTAATATCAGTACTTTATTGCATAAAAACGCCAGATTCCAATTATCTTAGGGTCGGTTTAGAAAGCCACCTTGTAATTGGAATTGGTGTAATTACTACCCTAGTAATTACGCAACCCAGTAATTACACAGTATTGTAATTACAACGACTTGTTTGTTTGTCATAATATAATTACAGTGTAATTACAAGCGTGTTGTTTGGTTGCACAAGTGTAATTACGATTAATTTAATTTAAAAAGAAAACTTAATTATAAAAAATTTAAAATTAATATTTAAAAAACATGTGCCTTTATAAATGATATTAAATTAGCTATTTAATAACACATTGTTTCTTGAAAATATGTTAATTAATAATCATATATTTGTAACTAATATTGTAAAGAATAGTTGATATATAATTTCAAATTAATAATATTTTTATTTTAATTGATTTTAAAACTTAAAAGCATACTTTTTTTTTTGTGAGAACATCATGAGATTGGATGTTTGAAAAAAAAAGAAAAAGAGAATGTTTATAAATATAATGCCACAACATTATTCAAATGTTTAACAAAAATTCTATCAATTGTAAGTGAAAAATAAAAACAAGCAATGTGAAATAACAAGTCAATATTACTAAAGCAAATAAATTAAAATCGAAAATATAACCTAAATTCAAAACCCAAAAGAATTTTTTTAACATAATACTCTTATGTCAAATTCCAACATTACATAAGTAAGTTCCAACGTAACATAAGTAAATACTCCTATAATTCAAAAGAAAGGGAAAATATAAGTCTATAACCACATTCACAACGAAATTCTACTTTAACAACGTCATTCATTATATGCCAACTTTGTTAATGACCCATTCTTTCTAATATTAAGAAATGTAGTTTCAAAAATTAAAATAATAATACGGTTATGCTAAATGAATAAAATAAAATAAATAAAAAATATGAGCAATTACATGGAACCACAAGAAGTAAAGGTTGGGAATGAGAAGAAAGGAAATGAAATATAAATAATATAAAAACAAAAATATATTTTAAAAAAATAAAAATAATAAAAAAGTAAAAATAAAAAATTAATTAATAGAAATAAAAAACAAATTAGAAAAGCAAAGAAATTAAAATAAAATAAAAAAGAAATTAAATAATATAAATTAAAAAGAAAAGAAATTAAAATAAAATAAAAAAGAAATAAACTAAAAAGTAACTCTTTAATTACAGGGTGTAATTACACCCAATTCTCAGCACACACCCCCCCCCCCCCCCCCGCGCGAGAATTGGAAAGTGTAATTACACTCTCTCAATTACATCCAACTCTCACCTAACTGTGTAATTACCTGGTCAAACAAACAGGTCAAACTATGTAATTACACCCAATTACATCCAAATCCAATTACCTAAGTGGCTTTCCAAACAGGCCCTTAATGATTTGCGACGTTTTCCATTTTCTTCATTCATTTTCCATTTCTTTCTTGTACGTAGAGTTACTACTCCATTTTTTCCTTGTTTTAATTAAACAAGGCTTTGATACTTTTTATACGATGCCTTAGGTCTTTGAATTGGATTTTGTAACATTTTACTGACAATAGAGACAGCTTCTTACTGAATACTGAAAAAAATATTTACACGTATTAAATTTTTAAATATGACTATAGAGTCGGGAGTAAAGTTATTAAATTTTATCGAACCTGTAAGCGTAAAGCTATAGTGCCGTCCGGTATAATGGTTATTGCTGGTTTCAAATTCAAGGTCTAAGATATTTGTTCTCATGTATTTTTATGACATTTAGCTTCTTATTTTTTCCTCCTCTTTTCTTGATTCAAGATGAATTTCATTTTTCTTTTTTCACATGTGAATATATGTGATGTTGTTTGTATTTTACACGAGAATCTTCATACTAAATCTTGATGTTTGGTTTCAGAAAAAGATTACGATTAGTCACTTAATGGGGTATGTAAAAGGAGCAAACATAAATTTGGCCATTTATATTCGACGATTATTTACAATCTTCGACAGCGAGCCCTTAAAAATATAACAATACTATATATTTTCTATTATCAGGCCACCAAAGAAACTGTTGGAGAATTTGATAATATTTTATCTTTTTCCTTTCGTCTTCTTAGTAGAACTGATGTCAAAATTATTTAATTTCATCAACCTAAATCAATATTTTTCCTATGCGTTTGACTTTCTAGAGATTTGGCCGTGGAAAAATGATCTTTTCTTGCAGTGTTAATTTGGGGAAATATGTACGCTTTTAAAGCACTTTATTTTCCACACAGTACTTTGTAAAACTAAATTTCCACCCTGTGTCTGCATTACAATTTCCAATTAATTCTAGTTTTATTATTCTTTGGCTTTCATATTTTTGCATTACTTAAGTATCCTCATTTGTAATATCATCATAGAGTGTATTATAAATTTTATATTGATCATATAATACTTAGTTTTCTCTAGCTCTTATTTTTTTTCATGCTTGTTAATGAGTAGAGATTCGTTACCTCATTACTCATTAGGATTAGTAAGGTAATTAAGGCCTAGCCCCCCTTGCTTGCACTCTTCTCTTTGAGATTCACTTTTACTTATTTTAAAAAAAAAAAAAAAAAAGGTCTCTAGTCAGGCAGCCTATTACTTGGTTGCATGAACATACTTAAAAAAAAAAAAAAAAAATAGATGTACAATCAGACCTTTTTATAATAATCATTTTTTTTATAGTAGCATTTCAATATAACAATCAAGTATTGTTTTCTTGAAATTAATTTCTTTATGTTATGTTATAATATATTACTATCTGCTTATTATAATTACATTTTGACTCTATTTCTATTTCTCCTCTCCTCTTTTTTTCTCATTTTGGTGGGGGGAGAGGGGGGGGCGCGGGGTGTTCAAGTTGGTCCTTTATGAAATATACTGCTACAACTGCTACTTTTTCTCTATCATAAATTTTGGAAACACTTGTAAGCCAAATAATTAAAGTAGCTAGTGATAATGCAATCATTTAAATAGTGGAGTTATTCACACTTCTTTTTTCTCCCCCTATTTTTTCGGGGATCACTTTCAAAATATTCATCATTGAGGGGACCATTTTCGTTGCCCCCTTAAAAGAGAAGGCATATTTATGTCTTTAATGGGATGTATCACCTTTAATTAAAAAAACATATGTGAGATTCATCACTGGATTTCTTTTGTTTTATTTCTCGATCTGTTATTGTGTTTGAGGAAAAGTCAGGGTTGACGATTATTGTGGACAAATTTTAATTTACGTTCATTTACTACAAAAAATACATACTGAAATATTTAACAACGAACTTCATCGATAATCCATCACTAACTGCTCGTAACTAAAAATATTTTTTAAATAAGTTGTTTGTAATCCGTCTCAAAATAGATTTAGCAATCAATTTTGTTGTTTAGTTATAAAATTTATCCATCACTAATTCCTGCCTTTTTCATAGTGATTTAAGAAATGGTTCTAATATTCATGAACCTAGTGTTCAAGAACCCCAAAAAATGTAATATTGAATATCAGAAAACATGTCTAAATAGAGCGAAGTAGATAGTAAGTTTTACAGCCTTTTATTAGTTTAAGATTTATGTATAATTATTTTCATCGTTTACTAGAAATATGTGAATTTTACACTGACGTAGTGTCAGATCTCGACATTCTTTATTTATTGAAACAAATCTTGTATTATAAGCATAACATAATAGTGCAAAAAAATAAATTTAATTATGATGAATTTGTTGGCTATTTATTTGGGAAAAGGACACTATGTGTCCAATGGCCCAAAGTAATGTCATATTTGGGCCTAATACCCCCAGGAGTCCATTTCCCAAAATAATCAAAAAATAATTTCTGTCATTCGGCCCAAAAATAATCTTACGAAATTTGTAAGTAGCCTTTTCTAATATAAATATATACAACATATATACGTATGTTGGATTATATATACACTTTATATACAAGAATTATACATTTTATATACATATCTTTGGAATTAATCATACATTTATTTTACATAAATTATACGTTAATTAAATCTTTCTTAGAACATGGAGTGTGAATCAAATCCATGTTTGAATTGAAATTGAGATACTGATGAAAGTTCTTCCCACACATACTATGTAATAATGATATGATATTTTTTTTACATATACATACATATTATATACCACAATGATACGATTTCTATTATACATTTTTTATACGTATGGTAAACTTTCTATACAAGACTGATACAGTTATATACACATGCTGAAATTATATATACACCTTCTATACAAAAAATGATACATATTATATACAAAAATGATTCATTTTTCTATTCTATACAGGGCAGCTCACTGTGCTGATACACATTATATACACAAATGATACATATTATATACAAAAATGTTACATACCTTAGTGATTCATATTTTATACGGTTCTATACATTACGGATAGGATCGATACATATTTTATACATAAATGGCACATATTATATATAAAAATAGCCTCAAACATTTTTGTGTTTGGGTTTTTATTTGAAAATTGTCTTATTTAAATTTTGGCTAATGGATGGGATTAGTTAAGTGGGTATAATTTGGGTTTGGAAAAATTGGGTTAGAGAGTGGGATTATTTATGACTGACCGGCCATATATGTCCTTTTCCCTATTTATTTTGGGCGGGTCACCCATGTGGACTAACCCGTCCCATTTAAAGTAGATAAACATGTAGGGACTTACCTAGGGCAGTTATTTCTTAACTCCTGAAAAAAAAACTACCACTACATTATTTTAGGGAGCGAACGCGCAATTGAGGGCCACACTATTTTTTTTTTTTTTTGGAAGTTCTCCAAAAAAAAAAAAGAAAGAAAGAAAAACCTTCTTTCTCCAGCAGTCTTAAATTTCGCTTACAAAACACATATAAAAAACATCTAGTTTGTGGTAATTAAACTTTGTTTCTTAGTGAATCAAAATTTGACTTGGGATAACTTTTTGGTAGCTAGTTCAACAATTTCCGCTGCAATTGAAAGGTACACAATTCTTTGTTCTTGCCTCGTTATTATTTTCTTACAGAATCTTTTGCAATCTTATATAATACCACAACTTGCATCATGATTGCATGAAGCACATGATGGAATCTCATAGACATTAGTGCATCCTATATTATGAAAATATAATAAGATGAAAATATTATCTTTTGGTTAATGACGAAAAAAAGAGACACATAAAATGACATGTTTTATAATGGACAAGATTATACTCTGAAACCTAGCTAGCTTTGTTATATCGCTTAGAGCCTAGAGGGTGTCTTCTAATAATATAAATAATTGGACTCTTATCCTTTTGTAGAAAACGATAATAATATTTGTGGGTGTAGAGAATCCATGCCGGGGTGACATATACTCAATTTTGGGACCATTATCTAAGTCATATTTATATTGCATAAAAATTTGCAAATTTCTTCCTTTGAAACAGTTTTAGACATGTGTGTCTAAACTTATGCTTGATAAAGTCTAACTTCATGACTGAAGTTTAGGCACATATATAAGTTCATGACTGAAGTTTAGGCACATATATAAGGCAAAATTTTGGCCATTTTTGTCTGAACTTCATGCACATACAACTGAAGTTCCACCATGTTTGCTTGATGAACCTCAAGCAGAAATGCCTAAATTTCAGCCGTATGAAATTTCCTGATGTTAATCTTTGTGAAACTAGCCTAACTTCAAACACCAGATAACTAAAGCTATTTCAAAGTAGGTATATATATATATATACACACACAAACACACACACACATTAAATAATGATTTCCAAATAAAATGCCACATGATATCTTCTTTTACTTATTTCCGAGCAAGTGTCTGATATTCGCATTGGGGCTGACTAAATCCAGATTCATGACAGAAAGTCTGACATTGGAAGGTATTGGAGTCTTTCCCTAACAAAGGCGACTCTGATCAGAACCTAAGGGGACTAAAACCCAAAATCTCTAATTAATGATGAGGGAGCTAGTACTTACCTGCGCTCCACCACAATCCTCATTGGTGTCATATACGATAATCCAAGTGATGTTGAGAATTAGATTTTGTCGTGTAATATTCCCCGACCTATGGATTCTTGAGACTCTTAGTTTAGGTATCAGTAGAAATTCTAATGCAAGTAATAGTGAGTAATATCGAGTATGAGAGGACTGTGCTAGTCCTAACAAGTGAATTGCATAATTATATATGTCACCTAGTACTGATTTGAGCTAGTTTCTATTGTATTTTTTAAGGTTACTCGAATAAGGATTTGGTTCCTTTTCATGTAGGAGAACATCAGTTCGACTGGACATCATGTTGTCCACGAATCTTTTTGGCCATAAATTATTGTGGATCCTAATATAACAATATTAGCAGTATTACTCCGTAGATAAGTATTACTATTTTTATACATATTATATAGGGAAAATAATCCTCTATGACTATATTTAGAGAAAATAATTACCAAAATAGCCGGTTTGTTAAATTACCCTAAATGGCCCAATTTGTACCCTCACTTCAAAAATCTATTGTATATTTGTACCCTCACTACAATTGAAAAAATGTTATATATTGTTGTGTACAATTGAATTTTCTTGGATATAAGCACCTCTTATATATTATTATACGCTTTATACATTATTATACACTTTTATACAAGGTTAATACATTGTCTACTCCAAATATATAAAGTTGTATATTGTTGTATAATGTTGTATATTGTGAAAAAGTGCCTATGCGGGGTGTAATTTAAAAATATGACTACGCAAATGTAATTTTGTATGCTAGATTGTACATAATTGAAATTTCCCCTATTATATATCTTCTAAGATTTTCACAAGCCGCATAAAAGATACAACTAATAGTCATAATTATCACAAAAGTATTTATCTAGATTACGCTTTATCTCTTCTTAAAATATAGGTAAACAATGTTTTTTGTTGGTATATATAACATATCACATAGATCGATTTTTTTGTTGTTGTTAAAATGAAGGATATATTATGAAATGAAGATTTAATTTTTGGACTGCAATGCTCTATAAGATGCACGATACGCCATATATCCTGTTGATCATTCAGATAGGGACGCTCTAATTTAAGACCATATAATGATACATATATGGTTCAAAATTCTTAGGCTGGAGATAAATTCTAATCGTATGTAGGGGTGTACATGGACCGGGTTGGTTCGGATTTTTTAAACCCCAAACCAAACCAATTGCGTCGGGTTTTTAAATTTATACACCAAACCAAACCAATAAAATTCGGGGTTTTCAACCTCGGATTTTCTCGGGTTATTCGGTTTTTTCGGTTTAACTTTTACTTCAAATATTTCTTTAGTCCTAGTAAGATACAACTATATAATTAAGGTGTTCCTTAAGAAAATAACACAAAATGTGAGAAGAGTGATGACATTGTATTAAAATATTCAACAAAAGCTAATAAAGTCGGTTAAAATAAATATTGCTAATTAACAAGCCATAAAGAAAATGACCATAATCTAAAAATACTAATAAAGAAAATGACCATAATCTAAACCATGCTAAAATAAATATGGCTAATAAGTATTAATTACATGACAAAGGAAAAAAAAAAACTTAAGTTATGTTTTTTCACTCTCTAAATAAATTATGCAAAACTAAAGAATAGATATCCAACATTATTGTCATTCCTAGTGGTAAATTGAATTTCTTTTGTTAGCATTAGTGTTGAGTTGGTTTTGGTTTGGACTTTATTTGAGTTACTAACATCCATAGGATATAAAACTTATTAACATTCAAAATTCTAAGTTCAAGCTTGAATAATATGATAATAGATAAAAAAAACTACGAAAAAATTTAAGAAATATTTATAAATTACATTAGAAATAAATATTTTTATGTATAAAATATTTTAAAAACTGTATATATGTAATGTCGGGTTGGTTTGGTTCGGTTTGACTTTTTTTAATTAAAACCAAACCAAACCAATTATGGTCGGGTTTTTTTTTTCAACACCAAATCAAGTCAAACCAAACCACTAGTCGGGTTTTTTTTCTCGGTTTGACTCGGTTTATCGGTTTGGTGCGGTTTGTCGGTTTACTTTGTACACCCCTAATCGTATGTAACAACCTGATTACCAGGGGTGGATAGTTAGCTTGAATAAAAGGAATTCAATTGAATCCCTTTGTTGGCAAATTATAATGTGTTAATAAGGCAGACCTGGTAAAGTAGTTGTCATGTGACCAGGAGGTCACGGGTTCGAGTCGTGGAAACAACCTCTTACAAAAATGCAGGGTAATGCAGCGTACAATAGATCTTCTGGTCCGGCCCTTTCTCAGACCCCGTGCATAACAGGAGCTTACCGGGCTGCCCTTTAATAAGGCAAAGCTGATTTTTCTATTATATGTAAATTGTAGAGTTTTCTTGACATAAGAAAAAATTCTATTATCCTAGTAATTAAAGTAGCAAAGGGGATTTAAAATTTTCTTTACGTTTCAAATTCAAATCTCAATGTGACAATTTTAAATCCTCATATAAATTTATGCTCCGACACTACATTAAGATGAAAGTTGTACCAATGCATGCTTGAACAACTAATTAACATCAACTGCATTAGTAAGTTGCACCTGAAATTTGTGCTCAAAATATTGTGAAATGGTTCCAAAGGATTGTGTCTTTCAGTATCAATAGGTTTATTGTTTCCCTCTTGTATCCTGTGATATTGGGATTTAATTTCCTAGATGGTCATCCAAGTTTAGGGAATTTTCTACAAAAATTACTTTTGTTACATTTACGACAATAAAGTCGCTCAAGTATCATTATTTCCTCAGAAAGTACCTAAACACCTCAAAAACCTCATTTTTTCCTAGTTGGCATGCCATGCCATTACAACCTGATCATATTTTTTAGTAATAGACATATTTAACTCATCAAAACCATTTAATCAAATTCATATTTTATTTTCAATCAAATATGACCTTGTTAAAAAGCGGCAAAGGAACAAACTAACATGTAATCTAAATGAATTAGAATTAAAGGATGAATTTTTATATCTATAGATAAGTTTTAAAATTAAAATTAAAGTATAAAAAATCTAAATTTGAGTTACTGTAGGACTTTAGTTTAATATATTGCTAGATATTAACATGACAAGTTGGAATATCTATATTTAACATGAAATAAATTAAGAATATATTATATTTCATATAGGACTAATATATAATATTTCAAAATAAAAAATAAGGGTAATAATATAATATTTTAAAATAACTATTATAGCAATAAAAATTCTATACCTTTTGCATGAGAAATCAAAAAACCTCGATGGTATGGAAATAAAAATATCAACAATTTACACTCTACATATTTAAGGACAAATAAAAAAATAGAGAGGAAAAATTTACACTAATTTTATATTTTTTAATCAATGATTCAATTAATTTTTTTAAAAGTTACACCGATACGAAAGTAATCTTTGTGTTATATGTGTAATTCTATTTCAAAATGAAATGAACATTATTTAATGTGGAAAAAATATGCTATTTAAAAACAAAAACTTGAATTTGAATAAAAAGATTAAATTACTTGAATTTTCATTTAAACTGAAAGATAATATATTTGAATCGAGATCACAAAAAATCTTAGATTTAAAAAAGTGGCTTAATAGAAAGTATGGTTTGATTCGTTTGCCGCTTTTCAACCAGGTCATATTTGATTGGTTGTAAAATATGAATTTGGTGAAATAAGTTTGATGATTAAATACGTCTATTATTAAAAAAAAGATGGGGCATTAATGACATGGCATGCCAACTAGGAGAGAAGAAAGCTTCTGGGGTGTTTAGGTACTTTTTGAAGAAAGTAGTGATACTTGAATGACTTTATTGTCTTAAATAAAACTAAAGTGATTTTTGTAGGAAATTTCCTACACTTGGATGACTATCCAAGGAATTAACTCATATATTAGTGGTGGATATATAATACAGCTTGAGTACTTAGTAAAGTCCTTTTAATTTGTGTGCTAATGAGAGGGGGCCAAAATCTACTTATTGATTCGTTGATCACTTTCTAAACTAGGAACTGGAAATTCTACTTATTGATTCATTGATCACTTTCTAAACTAGGATCCGAATGTGACTTCCACCCTTCTCATTTTGTCGGCTTCGATTCATAGAATTGTTTACATATACAACATGATTTATGAAAAACAGCCCCTACCATCCTTGTTTTAACATTGGATAGTACTTAGATTTTGAGGGGTGTAGATGACTTTTTTTAAAGGTATTTCATTTGACCCCGTTATAAACAATTGTTGGAATTGACAATAATCCTTACAGAATACAAACAAACAAACAAACCAAAAAAAAAAAAAAAAATCAAAATTTGGAGAGCATTAATTTTTGGAGTTTTTCTTCAAAATACTCTTCTCGAATTTGATTTGACCTATCCCTCCCTGTAAGACATGATTTGAAGCCTTTGTTATCTATAATGTGGGATTGAATACTTTTGATTTCCAAGTAGCCTAACATTATCAAGCTACTACAACACGTCCATTCACCTTGGACTTGAATAGAGGAGTTAGTATTTAAAATTGTTGAGTTCGGGATTTTAATGTTAAAGTTATTGGATTCTAAACTAATAATATGTTCATATTTACTGATCTTTTAAAGACAAATATAGAATTTACTAAAAGCTACTGAGTTCGGTTGAACCCAAACTGCACTCTAACTCCACCCCTAGACTTGATACATATATAGTTTAGTAATAAAATAAAGAAAAAGTCAGGGACCCTCCTCCACAAGTCTTTCCTACACAATAGCACGTAGCAAACTAGAACAAGTTTAATTACTATACGATGATAATGTAACGGAACTTTTAGTAATTGTTTATAATAAGTGGAACTAGTAGTGCGAAAAATATGACAAGCAATCTTCTATTTTTTTTTTTCATCACAAGCAACCTTCTACAAGATTGTAAAATTACATTAATAGCTTATCATTTATTATTATTATTTTTTTAAAAAAAAGAAGTCTACTGTATTGTCAGAGTGTCAGTATATACAAGTTAAATCATTTAAAAATTCATACTCTCTCCGTCCCCAAAAGATTGTCACTTTTCTATTTTCGAGAGTCAAACGAGTTGTTCTTTGACCATAATTTTTTCGTATGTTTTTTAAATATTTTATTATTAATTATGGTGACTTATAGTAGTTTTTATGTAGTTTTCAAATATGTAAATTTTATTTTAAAAAATTTAAAGATTCTATGTTCTAACACACAGTCGAAATTAGAAAGTTTGACTCACGAAAATCGAAAAGTTTCAATCTTTTGGGACGGAGGGAGTATAAATTTGACTAGTACGTGTTAGGTCGGTCGATCTACAAGAAGGTTGGTGTCCCCTCCAAGGAAACTTCAACGTCAATCTTAATGTCAATTGGTTTAAGAAGTTAAAGACACAATGATTTTGATTGTTGCTTAAGCAGAAGAGAAATTAACCAAGTAATCTGATTATAGGAACTATTCAAGTAATCTGATTACGAAATCTTCTATTTTGAATAATAAAATGGGTCTTTGACATATATATACATCTTAAGGAGAAATATTTACGAAACGTGACGATAGTTTTATATTTACAAAACATAACATTACAAATCCTATACAAAACATGCTTTATATTAAAAAAAAAAAAAAAATTAAATTATTTTTTATTTTTTAAAAATCATTTTTTAAAAAAATATTTTTTTATTTTTTTAAAAAAAATATTTTTTTTTTAAATTTATTTTTATTTTTTAAAAAAATTAATATTTTTTTTTTTGCTCAAAAACTTATGTATGAAAGTTGTATGAAATGTGTATATCTCGCTCAAGACTTAAAAAGTTTGCTCAAAATTTAGTGTATGAAAAATGTATGAAATGTGTATATCTCGTTCAAGGCTTAAAAATCCGCTCAAAATTGTGTGTATGAAAACAATATGAAATTTGTATCTTGCTCATGTCTTAAAATTTCGCTCACATTTTCATGTATAAAGTTCATGTTAAATTTCTGTAAAATTAATACAACTACAACAACATTGTATATAACTTTGATACAACATTCAAGACTTAAAATAATCGCTCAAATTTTTGTGTATGAAATGTGTATATCTTGCTCAAGGCTTAAAAAGTTCGCTCAAATTTTATGTATGAAGAACGTATGAAATGTGTATATCTTGATCAAGGCTTAAACATTATGCTTAAAATTTTATGCATGAGAATGGTATGAAATGTGTATATCTTCCTCAAGACTTAGAATTTCATTCACATTGTTTGTATATAAATTTCATATTAGGTTACGGAAAATTAATACAACTACAACAACATTGTAACAATTTTCATACAATATTCAAGGCTTAAAGTTTTCGCTCAAAATTTTGTATATGAAAATTATATTAAAAATTTTGCTCACACATACACATTTCATACAACTTTCATACATAGAAATATGAGGTAATTTTTTAAGCCATTGAGCAAAAAAAAAAATTTAATATTTAAAAAATATATATAAAAATTATTTTAAAAAAAATAAAAATATTAAAAATATTTTTTTTATAAAAAATATATATATTTTCTGGAAAAAAAATAAAAAAACGAAAAATATATGAAAATCCGTCATGTTTTGTAATATATCGTTATGTTTTGTAAATAAGGAAAACTATCGTTACGTTTCGTAAATATTTCTCCTTAACATGTATATATACGTAGTTTTCCCTAATAAAATAATAGAGCCACAAAAGTACGGCCTCCTTGCATTGAGCTGCTTTCGCAATCTTAATTAATTGAGTATGTTTTAAAAAAATGACTTCAAGATTAATATTTAGATTACGTCTGAATTAACTAAGTACCTAAATTTGCCATTAATCAGCTTTTCGACCAGAAAATTTTGACAGAAAGATGCGTGGCATAATTTTCTTACGAGTTTGACTGTTTTTTTGTGCATTAAATAATATTAGAGTATAGATTTTTTTTAAATTAGTAATGTTAATGGATTCACATAAGAAGATAGTATCTTTTTATAGCTTGATATGAAAATTTAAAAATGAAAGAACAATAATCAACCATATTCGATAAAATTACATTAATAATATGGAAATTAATTACATCCTTGTACAGTTTAACCCTTTTCCTTTTACTCTATACTAAACGGACAATACCATATGTCAGAAAAAATAGTACATTTTGGGCCTAATACACCTATAAGGGTTCTAGCTAAGCGAGCAGATCCATTAATTATTCCAATTTTAAGCCCTAACACTGTTATATAAATATCATTAAAGGTGTTGGAAGACTAACTCTAAATTGTCTAGAGAACGGACAGGGTTAGAAATCTTTGCCTTATCAAAAGGAAATTAGGTTGTGGAACTAGGGGTTCATCCGGTCACCTTAGGATTCCAAACAATCAGATTTGAGTCGTGATTGCTACAGACGATCCGCTTCTGCCGAGAAGAATATATAATTATAAGTTCCATACTAGCATTTAATCGATTTATTACACCATCATTAGGAGGTGACCAACCTACCGTCTCTTCTTATGAAACCAAAAAAACTCATAACAACATATTGAGTCCGGAACCAAAATGACCCAATAAAAACGGACTTGAACCAAAGTACCTCAGAACAAAAAAATGGTACAAAAGTACCTTTAACGTAGTATTTTACCGCGTTAAAGAAGCTCTTCCTTTTTTCTTTTCTTTTTTAAACTCTCTTTGTTTAACATTTTCACACATTTTTACGTACTTTAGCCATAGATTAATCATACTTCGAGACTCCGAACCCTACTTATTTTTGTGCGATTAATAAGGTAGGCTCAATACATCAAGGATACACAAAACTTCGGATTGTCGTTTTAGTGGTTGAAAAGTGCTCGAAGTCCATTTTTGTTTAAAGACTTGTTGTCATTAGCTTTAAGTTATTTATATTTAGGGTTTAGATTTAACCGTGTTATTTTTTAGTCAAAATTGCATCATTCACACCAATCTCAAAATAATTAAAATGCATCATTCATAACAATTGAAAATATTTAAACTTGTTCATTAATAACAAACCCAAACTTGTTAAAATACAATCATCAAAGAAAGAAAAAACTTAAAATACATTCATGAATTCATCCCCTTGAGTCAAGGCAAAACTAAACATACTAATATTCTTCAAATTATCAACATCATCATAAATTAAACATATAAATAAAATCACAATATTCTTAATCATCGTCAGAATTGAAGTCTTCAATATCGTCCTCAGATAAATATCTTGGGTTTCTTAAGACAGATCTTCTTTCTGTAGATGTTAGTTCCCTCTTTGGTTGATGCTTGTTCTTTAGCCAACTTGACCATGTAAAATATAAAACGACGTGCTAGCATTCGGTTGTTCTCTTTCCTAATCCTTTGTACCGCAACCTCGCAAGAATCTTGATCAGTTTGAAGCATGCTCAATAAAAATCTTGTTGGGATTGGAGCGTTGAGATTTTTCAAGTCACGAACAAGACGTTGTGATTTGGCGTACCGATATGCCCATTCACGATGTACACCATAATAATATTCACGTGGATCTGAATATTTCGGCTCGCGAAATTCATCGTTACGCTCTATTAAAAGGTGAGGCTTGAAATCGTCCAGCACGAATTCATTATTATCGGTGGAGGAATCACCGGAATAGTTGCTATGATTTGAGTTATCATCACCACTTTTGTTCGGCTCCTTTGGAAAGAATACTGACCAATCTACATTTCTACTATTCGACATTGAATTTTAAGTAGATACCAAGTAGCAAAAGGCTACTTATGTCAAACTCAATAGGTTGTGGGATCATGACTATGACGCCACAAACTTTATCTAATACAGTACAATTATTAATAATATCATGGGGAATCATCATCATCGGACATCTCACAGTCCAAATCTCACTTGGATCTGAATCTGACGTAACCATGTTGACCATATTCTACCCTGAGGCAACGTATTTTCATCCGATTGTTCTCTTCACGAAAACGGTTAAAAGCAAAATTCAACTCTTGTGGAGTGCCACGATGTTCCTCGTTGCTATATGCTGATATTTCAACTTCTCCAGGTACACAATTAAAGATTGTATTAAAGCCGTCTTGACAGTATATCGCAAAATCATTAGTAGGCGTAAGGCATATCTTGGGCGTAGGCGCGCACATGAGATAATGGCAATTGCGAGGGCTCTTTCAAGACGTTGCCGAGATATATGGTAGCTCTACAACACTTCAATCCTGGTACTATTGTTGAATGGAAGCTCAAATAGAAGCCTGATGTGCTCGGTAATATTTTTGAGTTTGTGTTTTGGGCATTCAAACCGTGCATTGATGGTTTTGCTCATTGTCGACCAGTAATATCAATAGATGGAACACATGTGTACGGGGTATATGACATAAAGCTGTGAATTGCAGTTGGAATGGATGCAAATGGATCTATATTCCCTATAGCTTTTGTAATTACAACTAATGAGAGCACTAATACGTAGGGTCTATTTTTGAACTACTTGAGGCAACACGTTATTAAGGATAGTATGGCATATGTGTTATATCAGACTGAAATGCTGGCATATTGAGCAATTTGTTTAATTTGCATGGGTGGCAGCCGCCCTGTACCTAGCATCGTTTTTGTTTAAGGTATTTGAAGGCAAACTTCCAAAAGGCATATTGAAGCCCAGCACTTTGTAGTTGGATGTGAGCGGCTGCAACAGAGCATCAGGAGAAGAAGTTTCACCAGCAAATGGAGATTATTAGGCTGGGGGATGAGGAAGCCTTCCACTGGTTGAATAAAATTGATAAAGACAAATGGACATTACACCAGGATGAAGGTAGGCGATGGAGGATGCTGATAACAAACAGTTCTGAGTCATTCAGTGGCTTGTTAAAATATGCACAGGGACTACCTGTCACCGCAATGCTGAGAATGACTTTTAAGCAGGTTGTGGAGCGATTCGTCACTAGATCAAAAGAGGCCAAAGGACTTGCGGCAGATGGTCTAAAATGGATGCCAAAGCCGTCACAATTATTTGAGTATCACAAATTTAAGGCTCAGCAACACGACCGGATGGAGTATAACTATGCGGAGCGCATATTTGAACTCACAACAAGTGTGCACCAAGGTAAAGGAGGTAACGTCCACACAATTTGTGAGATTCCAAGAACATGCACATGTGGCAAGTGGCAATCATATCACATGCCATGTTCTCATGCCTTCAAGTGTTTTATCACAATGGGAAAGAACGCCTCCATGTACATGGCTAAGGAATATACACTTGAAAATTATGCAAAAACATATGCTGGAAGGTTCTACCCACTTGATAGTGAGAGTTATTGGCCACCGGAGCCATTTTCCATGGTTGCAAATAAAGCATGTATTCATAAATTCAAAAAGAAAGCATACTCCCGTAGTCCTAATAAAATGGATGTTACGCCAGGTAGATAAACTCGAAAATGCTCATTTTCCAATTATGTTGGTCATGATAAGCGTAAGTGTCCCTTACGGCATGGTGGTCAAAAGTATGCAAAAACATATGCTGGAAGGTTCTACCCACTTGATAGTGAGAGATATTGGCCACCGGAGCCATTTTCCATGGTTGCAAATAAAGCATGTATCCATAAATTCAAAAAGAAAGCATACTCCCGTAGTCCTAATAAAATGGATGTTACGCCAGGTAGATAAACTCGAAAATGCTCATTTTCCAATTATGTTGGTCATGATAAGCGTAAGTGTCCCTTACGGCATGGTGGTCAAAATACATCTCACGGTGGAAGTACCTCTCATGGCGAAGGAAACTTTCGTGGTGGTGGCAGATCTAGTGGTGGTGGCACATCTCGCGGTGGTGGCACATCTCGCGGTGGTGGCCCAAGATCAACTCAAGGGAATGAATTGATGAGTGTATTTTAAGTTTTTTCTTTCTTTGATGAATGTATTTTAACAAGTTTGGGTTTGTTATTAATGAACAAGTTTAAGTATTTTCATATTTTTATGAATGATGCAGTTTAATTATTTTGAGATTGTTTTGAATGATGCAATTTTGACTAAAAAATAGCAGGCTTAAATAACTTAAAGCTAATGACAACAAGTCTTCAAACAAAAATGGACTTCGAACACTTTTCAACCACTAAACGACAATCCGAAGTGTTGCTTATCCTTGATGTATTGAGCCTACCTTATTAATCGCACAAAAATAAGTAGGGTTCTATATAAAATATTCAAGTTTTGGAGTCTCGAAGTATAATTAAGCTATGGCTAAAATACGTAAAAAAAAAATGTGAAAATGTAAAACAAAGAGAGTTTAACACACAAAAAAAAAAAAAAAAAAAAGGAGCTCCTTTAACCTAGTAAAAAAGGTACTATTGTACCATATATTTTTCCTGGAGTATTTTGGTTCAAGTCCGTTTTTATTGGGTCATTTTGGTTCCGGACTTCAACATGTCCCACACTTTGAATGAAGGGCAAAATTGACTCCTTTTTCTTATTTTGGAGCATCCATTAGTAGGGTGGGTGTTTTAAAGCTATTTGGCAAGTTGAAAGCCATTTTTGAGCTAGTTGTCCAATCGCGAGGGAATTTTGAGTGAAAAATGTAACGAAAGGTAAAATTCACCTATTTCCGATAGTTCGAGAATAATTTTGACTAGAATTCACCTATTTTCGATAGTTCGAGAATAATTTTGACACTTTTCCCAAATATGAAACTAGTAGTCTAACTACGATTTGAACTCCGAATAGAATAACAAATTGAGTTTGTTAACTAACAATCAATAAGACTCACAGTTTTCATATTCTATCTGACTCAAAAGTTTCAATAATTGAAGCAATTTGAATTTTAACAATTTGTACAAACTGGGCAATACTGATCAGGCCTCATTTAATTTGTTTGCACTTAATGGAAGTTCGAATTTGAATGGTTCAAATCTTAGGCTATTAAGTGCATTTATTTATATTAAGATTTAAGCACTTATTTGGAGCTTGTTTGGATTGTCTTATTTAAAGTGTTGTTTTTGGCATTTAAGCTGTTTTCTAGTTTTTGTAGTATTTGGAAAAGATAAAAAGTGTTTTTAAGCACTTACTTTTAGGCTAAAATAGTACAAAACTAAGTTAAAAGCCAAAAGTTTGGTATTCCCAACTTATGGCTTTTAGCTTTTAGATTATAAGCTATTTACCACTACTTTGTCCACAACCACAAGCTCCACTCCCACTCACCACCACCCCCTCTTCACCCCCACCTTACCCCTGATACACTCAAATTACACCTATTAAATTATGTAAAGCGGATGATGTCAAATATAATAACCCAACTAGGTTGGGGTCAAATCCCACAGGAAATATGGCGTGAAAAGGTTACTAAAGTCGTAGAGTACTTTCTTGCGGTCTAGTTTCATATTTCGTTGAGTTTGTAGAAAGTTGATTGTTTATTAACTAATTGCTTTTGATTGTAACGAATATGATTAAAGAAACCAAGATTGTGTCCTCCTTTAGATAACGTGTATGCTATGCTATGGTGATTGATCTTGATATACTTATAATAGATCATTGTATGAATGCACTTAACCTCTTATTGAATCCCTAATATTTTTCAATAATCAAGGACTATTTCTCTTTATGATTTTCCCAAATATAAAAGAGTGTATATGAAGAACGGTTAATCTTATGCCAAGTAAATTCCTCCCTACGTGAATCTATTAAACGAGGGTTAACACCCGGAGTTCTTGTTATCTATCCCTAGCAAACCCTACTCACTTTCCTAAGTTAAGTAAAGTTTATGGTTTTAATTAATGTTTGCAACCATCAATTATAAATGAAGAACAAAGTATAAATAAACCCTAACAATCCATTATGCATATATCAATCTCAACTCTCAATCACATAACACCCATTCTAGAGTTCACAACCTTAGTAGGGAAATTAGCTACTGAAGAATGAAAAACAAAGTACTAAAGAATTCATATTGCTTACTATTGATCAATAAGATGAAAGTAATTGTCTTCTTCTCCAAAAGCTCCAAAAACAATGAAATATTTAATGCTCTAAGTCAAAAGACAAAGTCTAACAACTGATAATAAATAAAACCCCACAAGGAACTATCTATAAGGTCTCAAAATGTGAAATTACACTTGGCAAAATTGCCCCTGACATCATTAAATACGAATAAGATACGGACCTTATAATTTTTATACGATTACTTGGTTTCTTCTCTTTACTTCAAATCACGAACACAGGATACGGCCCGTATATAAATATACAGTCCGTAATACTTGGCCGTATTTTAGTATCCTCAAACTTGACATTCCGCCGCAACTTCATCAACAAAATACGAGCTGGAATACAACCCGTATAGAAAAACACGGTCAGTATTTCTTGTCCGTAACTTAGTATCTCCAACTTCACATTTTGTTGCCATAATCCTTAATCACGACCAGGATTATGGTCCGTATAAATTTGTATGGTCCGTAATTCCTCATCATTTTGTGCCAGTTATGCAACTTCATTGGTTTTGTCCTTTAACTTGTCGATTATCTAAAACACAATAAAAGCACATCAAAACAACACAAACTTGGTTAAAAACAAGTAAAACTTATAATCAAAAAGCATGCCGTAATTTCAAGGCACACCAACCTCCACCCATCACCACTGCATCTCACCCCCACTAACCACCTCTTCCATCACAACCACCACTGCCACCATTATCAACCACCACCACCACTCCACCCTCCGAACCTCTTGACCCTTACCGTACCACCCACCCCACCACCACTAACCACCTTTGTCATAACCACCACCACCCTCACCCTCAGCCTCACCCTCACCCTCACCCTCCCAACCCCACCTCACCCACCCACTACCCCTTACTTTTTAACCCATCCCACCCTACCCTATTATCACTAACCATCTCTGCCATTACAAGAAGCACCACTGTCAACCATCACCACTGTTGCTCCCAAACGCACACGCAAGATACGTGGTCGTACAAGTAATATAGACTGTTAAGTCCAGATATCGATCCCACAAGGACTTAGATTCCACTGTCCAACTAATTCAAATTCGAATAAAACTATTCAAGGAAGTGAAAATCAAGGTACTTGTTGTAACTACTAAGAGTATTTTGACAAAGACTGTAAGATTTATCAGATGAGAGAAAGATCTAGGGTTATGGCTTTCGACAATCCAGTTGATCTTCGGACAATTCCACCTATTTTATTTCCTGGGTTACTAGTTGACGGGTTAATTATAACTTTATGATATTTTCTCGAACTACTCACAAGCCTGTAAATGTTACTGTAACGCCTATATCTCTATGGTCATCAGAGGTAACAAGAACACATTTAATTCTCTGTATTCAACTAAGTATGGCTAAAGGGTATATCTCTATCCTCAGTAGCGAAACAATTAAATCGAACAAACTCTATTTATTCTTATTACGTACGTGAACTCCCTTTCTCAAGTTCAATTCATGCACCACAGATAGTGTCTAACTATTGGCCAGATAATCAAATAATTAAGACCAAGAATAAATAAGCAACCCAAAATATGGAAATTTAATTGATTGAAATAGTCACCAAACCAACTATCATGTCTTTCGCCATAACCCTAGAATTAAGAAGTTTAGCTACTCATGATTCTCAATGAATAACAAGAATTCATGAATAATCTAGGGTTAAAAAGATGAAAATAAAATAAAATCTCGAGAGAGAAAGTAAAACGGCGGCTTACAAGTCTTAGAATATCCCAGCATACCGTTTTCAGCTAATAAAGTGTCTATATATACCCTAGGGTTAAAACAAAAATAAGTAAACCTAATCCCGATCGAAACGGGAAAGCTGCCCATCGCCATGCTTTCCTTCCGCGATGCGGATGGATCGCGCAGCCTACTCCACTTTTCTTCCGCTATGCAGATAAAAAGCCTGATTGTGAAACTTGATCAGAAATAGAATTCTTTCGCTTTTGTTCCGCGGTGCGGATGGATAGCGCGTTCCTTCAGTTCGTCACTTCTTCTCTACCACTTCCGCTTCTCACATCACCACGATCAGATGCCAAAGCTTACAAAAGTGCACCAAATGGCTCATTTCTCCCCCAAATGGTTGCGTTGCACCTATTCAAAAAACATTACGACATAAGCCTGGATACAATGATTTTGTCTTAAAGAAAGCAAGTAAAGTACTAAGTTTTAGAGGGAAAGTGACACGAAACTTAGATATTTGTGCCAAATATCACCAC
>NC_081352.1:25385630-25437016 GCF_029784015.1 Lycium ferocissimum
AGTTTAGCTACTCATGATTCTCAATGAACAACAAGAATTCATGAATAATCTAGGGTTAAAAAGATGAAAATAAAATAAAATCTTGAGAGAGAGAGAAAGTAAAACGGCGGCTTACAAGTCTTAGAATATCCTTAACTACCGTTTTCGACTAATAAAGTATCTATATATATATACCCTAGGGTTAAAAAAAAAAAAAGTAAACCTAATCCCGATCGAAACGGGAAAGCTGCCCGTCGCCATGCTTTCCTTCCGTGATGCGGATGGATCGCGCAACCTACTCCGCTTTTCTTCCGCTATGCGGATGAAAAGCCTGATTGTGAAACTTGATCAGAAATAGAATTCTTCCGCTTTTGTTCAGCAATGCGGATGGATAGCGGGTTCCTTCAGTTCGTCACTTCTTCTCTACCACTTCCGCTTCTCACATCACCGCGATTAGATGCCAAAGCTTCCAAAAGTGCACCAAATTGCTCATTTCTCCCCCAAATGGTTGCGTTGCACCTATTCACAAAACATAACGACATAAGCCAGGATACAACGATTTTGTCTTAAAGAAAGCAAGTAAAGTACTAAGTTTTAGAGGGAAAGTGACATGAAACTTAGATATTTGTGCCAAATATCAACCACCGTCGGCAACCATCAACCACATCTGTCATCACAAACACCACTGCTGACAACTAATACAATTAGTCACTATCACACCGACCACCTCCATCATTATAATTATATTAGCCACTACCACACCAACCACCTCCATCATTATAATTATATTAGCAGCCACTGTCGCAGTCGCTATCACTATCACCACTGTCGTCGTCACCACTATTACCCACTACCACCACTGCGAGTAATCCTTACTACCAACCACCTCTACCATCATAACTAGTACCACCGCCAACTACCACCAACACCATCGTCAACCACCACACATTCATCAACTACCATCACCAACACCACCAATTACTAACATCAACCAACTCTACTGTCACAACCACCCTTGCACTACCAATCGCCATCACTATAACGTCAACCACCTCCACCATCTCAACTATCACCAACCACAAATTATCTCCATCATCACTAGCGAATATAAATGTTTCAGATGTTGAAAACCAAACAGTCTTAATCATTCAGTGTTTAAATCTAGGAACAACATCTTAATCATTCATATATGCATTCAGATTTTTTTTTTTTGGGTCACAAAGGGGACTTTGATGTTGATTTGCATGTGAAGGCTGAAAATTCAAAATTCACTCTTCGAGTGAAAATGTAATTAGGTGGTCTCATGCTAGTTATAAAGGAACAATCTTTTCATACGTCTAGAAAATAAGGAATTAGAGATGGACAAAATGTCTTAGCTAAACAGCAAAACTCCATGCTAATCTTATTTAGTTACGGGTTAGCGACGGATTATAAGAAAATCTAATTAGCGAGGAGCTATTTAACGACGAATTAGCTAGAGATTATGGACAAATTTCATAGCTAATTGTTGCTACCAAACGCAACACAAGTATGCGCGGTCGTACGAGTAATATATGATTTAAAATCCAGATATCGTACCCACAGAGACTTATGATTAACCGACAACTAAATTAAACGAATGCTAATTATCTAAACAAGAAATAAATCCAAAGTTATATTTATAAACTAACTAAAAGTAAAAGAAAGCAAATAATGAACTTCAACCAAGAAAGAGCGGATTTTTATCGGAGAAGAGATAGATCTAGGGTTATGACCCGACAATCCATGGGTTAGTGCGAGATCGTTCTACGCATGGGTTACTAGTTGACGGGTTGATGTTAACTTTATGAGTATCTTTCAAGTTGCTCACACGCCTGTAGATGCTATTATAACGCCTATATTCTTATGGTCGCCAGAGGTAACAAAAATGCATTTACTTCTCCGTATTTAACTAAGAGAATGCATTTACTTCTCCGTATTTAACTAAGCAAGGCTAAAGGGTATATTCCTATCCTCATTAGCGAAATGATTAATCGAACAAGCTCTATTTATTCTTATTACGCATGCAAATTCTCCATCCGTAGTTCAATTTATATGCCATAGATAGTAACTATTTCGTCAAATAATCAAACAATTAAGATCAAGAATAAATAAATAACCCAAAGATGGAAAATTAATAGATATAAACGATAATCAAACGTCAACTTTCATGCTAGCGTCAAAACCCTAGAACTATAAAGTTTAGCTCCACATAGACATGGAGGGAAAACAACAAATCATTCGAAAATAAAACGTAAAAACGAGTATTACAAAGAAGAAAAGGCAAAACCCTGTAACTACAGTCTCCACGGGGGCTCCAAGCTCTCTCTAGGTCCAAAATTCTGAACTCCAGGTTTCAAGCTATCCAAAGTTATGTAAAAAGCCTGTCTTATGGACTATTTATAGGTGTAGGAAAAAAATGAAATAACGGAGTCCAAAACGAATTGGGAGAATTTTAAAGTCCGAAAATTGGCTGGACGCGTCTGTGAATGCATAAACAATGCGACGCGTCACGGAACAATTCTTTCAAGTACATCTTTCTTTGCTTCTCTTTTCTTTGCCTTCATTTAATGCAAGTAATCATTACATCATGGGCCCATCATCATATGTTAAATCATTATTTCTCCTTAGTCGTCTCCCCTATTTTGCTCTTTTCTTTTTCTTCCACTTTTTATTCAATTTTGCTTCAAATCACTTCAATTTTGAAATTCTTTATTTCTACACCATAAAATATAATATTAAGCACACATCAATATAATAATACTCAAAAACGATTAAAAGTATCAAAATGTGAGGCAACTAATAGATAAATATATGCATTTTAGGCCGAACATCACTAATTCCACGTTCTTTTGTAGTATATACCTTAATTTACGGTTTGATGATCAGTGTGAATTAAGGTATCATCAAACGGTATATTCTCATATTCGGTTGGTCAAAAATTTTGAAAAACATTTTCTTTAGGAAAACAAGATCCTCAAAAATGGGAAAAAATGACTTCTCTAATAAAAGTAGGGAAAACAAGTCCACAAGTGCATTTCACCAACCACCCAACCCACCCTCAACCACCAAACCCCAACCACTTCCACCACCCTACCCCACCCCACTCGACCACCCCAAACCCACCTCCCACACCCCGCCCCTCCCCCCCCTCCCCAAAAAAAAAAAAAATTAATTTTGTTTTGAAAAAAAGTTTGAATTTTTTTTTTTTTTTTTTTTTATTTTTGCACCGCCCACCCCCCAACTACCAAACCCCAACCACTTCGCAACCACCCACCGCCCCCACCCCCTTTTACTCCCAATTTTTTTTTAAAAAAAAAAAATTCTTTTGGGTTTCTACACCACCACATCCCCCCCCACCCACCACCACCCCACACTCCCTCTCTCTCTCCCCTACTCACCCCGCCCCCACCCCAAATTTTTTTTCTTTTTTCTTAAAAAAAAGTTTTAAAAGTTCTTTGCCACCCAATCACCCCACGACCACCCCCCTCCCGACACCCCACCAGCCCCTCCAAAAAAATTATTTTTTTAAAAAATTTTTCTTTTTTGATTATCTACACCCACCCCCGCACGCACCCCCTACCCCCTCCCGAATTTTCTACTTCCTATTTAATTTTACCTTTATTTAAAAATTATAAAAATTGAAAGTTTGCGTGGTTATTGGAGGGGGTGGGCGGTGTAAATATCCGAAAAAAAAGTAACTTTTAAAAGTTTTCTTAAGATTTTTTTTTGGGGGGGGGGGTGGGTGTGGGGTTGGTGTGCTATGGGTCCACGAGGGGAGGGATGTGGTGGTTTAGAAAATTAAAAAAAAAAAAAAAAATTCAAAAATTCAAAAAAAAAAAAAAATTGGGGGGGGGGGGGTGTTTGTTGTGGGGATTGGTGTGGTATGGGTACACGTGGGTGGGGGGGGGGGGGATTTGGTGGTTTAGAAAATCCAGAAAAAAATTAAAAGCTTAAAAAAAAAAAATTGGGGGTGGGGGTATGGTGTGGTGGGGTTGGGGTGGAATTGTGGGGCTTGGGTCAGTATTTTCCTGAAAACGTTTTCTACCAACCAAACGAACATGAGAAAATAAGTAAGAAATTCACTTATTTTCCGCTACCCGAACGAACATGAGAAAATAAGTAAAAATTCACTTATTTTCCAAGAACACATTTTTCAAAAAAACATTTTCCTCCATACCGAACACACCCTTAGGTGGTCACATGTTGTCAATTAGGATCCCACCAAACCCTCCATCATTCTCATAATTTAGTCTCAATTAGGATTCCCGTTCATTATTAACTAGAGGGTTCGAGTTTGAGCCCTAAAAATGTAGCCATCGTTGAAAGGGAATGATTTACCCACAAAAGAGAAATTTCCGACGCGAATCCGAATTAATCAGGCTCCACTACGGGCACCAAACATCGGGTGGAAAATAATTTTTTTCATACTCTTAATTTAATGGTATCTGGCATTACATAGTTGATTTTTCACATTTTTTTACTTGTTGTGCACTGCAGTAACTAGCCTACCTAAATTAAACAGCGGACGATTATTTTGACTGCTAACTAAAAAAAAGATAGGAGAAAATTCAATATAGTAATATTTCAGGATTCAAATTTTATAGCTTACAACTTATTAGCTGCAATAAATATTTCTGAAATTGCAATGCTTTTTAAGCCCCATAAGTGCACGTATGCAATCTAATTAGACTTAGGTTGCATCATGGATGCCATAGAGGTATAATTTTCACAATAATTGGAATTGCTAATCATGGACACTTTAGAATAGGGCAATGCTGGGGTCATTTTATTTCTTCCGAGTTTGTCTTTTACTATTGTATTACCTTACCAACAATTATTGTAATAGGAAAAGGACGTGGGAAAAGTTATGAAGCTAAGAATTAAAGGCTTTTTTCTTTTCAATCTTCACTGTTTTCGCCCCCCCCTTTTTTTTTTGTTGTTAAATAATTTGGATTGGGAGGACGTCGGAAAAGTTAAGAAAGAGTTTAACTTCAATATACTAATAGGGTAAAAGAATCTTACGCACTACCAAGTTACTTAAAAAATAACTATAAATAATTGTTCGTAATAAGTGGAATTAATAACTTTTTGAAAAAATAAAGCAGGTACGTGTTAATTACAAATTAAAATGCACGGATAGTGCAAAAGGATTATTGTAGTATTATTTTCCGTTTATGTAAGTTAAATCGATTAAAAAGTTAATGGAGTTACTACGCAAATTATGACACATATATATTTATATTTAGAGCTGTCGCATATTATGACTATGAATCAAACGCTTTAAATGTATTACAGCTTTGTGCCTAATTTACTAACACCTCCCTAAAATATGTAGTTAAAGTAGACCAAAATAATTGTGGCACATGTAACTTAATGAATAGTAGCTACTTTAGTGTACTTAAAATTCACTCAAGATTGACTCAATTGAAGCTCTTTTGTCAACTTGTACAACAATCCCAGAACAGCTAATTAACACCATTATCTAAGTATATCTCGAGTTTGGCACATGAAAATTAATATTTCATATTTAAATGTACTTCATACAGCTCATTTAATCAATCTAAGCTTTGAAAACACGGTTTCTTTCTGACAGTTCGAACCGATTTCTTCTGAAAAAGAAGCTAGGGGCAACTCAATGTATCTATTGGATTGGGGTACATGTGCCTCACCACAAACTAAAAAAGGGGTTGACTGTAAATTAGTAATCACTTGATATTATTTTATGAGACCCTAATTAACGGGGTACGGAATTTTAGATATAAAATAAAATTTGAAATTTTTGTTCAAATACAAGGGAATATGTCATAATCAGGGACAGAACTAGGAGCCTGAGTACTGGTTTGGGCCAAACACAGTAGCTTTTGCTCAAAGGGCAATTTGCACGATTTCCTTCTTTTGGGGTGGTCTTTAATTTTTGCCACTCAAATTTATGGTCTTTAAATTTTGCCCTTCGCCTAAAATACCACAAGGTTCTAGGTTCGAACCCCGGTTCAGTCATAAAAATAAATAAAAAAATTTGCAAGGCAAGGCTTCGCGCAAAGTCTATCTTATGCGGCAGACTTTGCCTTAATTAAGGCATAACTAAAAGTCTACCAGATACGGCCGATTTTGCCTTATAAGGCAGACTTTCAGTTATGCCTTAAGGCAACGCTGCCGCACAATACAGACTTTAGTTATACCTTAAGGAAAACTCTGCCGCATAAGACAGACTGTTTGCAAAGCCTTGCCTTGCGATTTTTTTTTTTTTGACTGAGCGGGGTTCGAATCCAAAATCTTGGATATTTTCGGCCACCCTTTTAAGCGAAGGACAAAAATTAAAGACCAGTGCCTTTGAAGGGAAATCCGGGCAAAAAATTATTGCTCAACCAGTATTTCGTGTTAAGAAAATTATTAAATATAAACAAGTATTAGATTTAGAACTCTATTATTATGAGTTGAAGTCGTCATTTTAAATTCAGAACCCATAAAGTTAAAATCTTGACTCCGCCTCTAATCATAATATACCTGAAGTTATAAGGGTTTTCAAACTTGTGATCTCAAACTTAGTAACTGATCTATGTGGAGAGGCATGAGTTCATGTGCGCTCATACTTCCTG
This sequence comes from Lycium ferocissimum, assembly GCF_029784015.1. Classification (NCBI taxonomy): domain Eukaryota; kingdom Viridiplantae; phylum Streptophyta; class Magnoliopsida; order Solanales; family Solanaceae; genus Lycium; species Lycium ferocissimum. Next base: position 25,392,227 of record NC_081352.1, read on the forward strand.
TCACGTTTTTAGATTGGGATAAACGTGGTTGGAATCCGATCTAAACTTGTTGACGATGAGAAGCCTAGTTTTATTTCATCTTCCATGGCTACTTCAATCAGTTCGAGGAAGAAGAAGAGAAGAAAGGAAAAAGGTGAACTTGGGATTTTCCAACAAGATGAAATGAGTTCAATTGTTCCTAAGATCCCCAATTTAACTTCATTCACAGACAGGACACGTGGACAGCATCAGGACCATCCAACTTGATAGATGCAATATGGACCGTAGGATGGGTTTTAATAAGGGAAAATAACACTCTATGGCATTTTGGGTAAAGTATTTACCCGAAATGGCCATAGTTTTTTTTTACATTTTGTAGCCTTCATCCCATTTTTTTTTTAAAATAATTACCCGAGATAGCCACCCCCCTTCCCCACCCCCCACCCCCCACCCCTCATATCAAACTCCAAGATGCTATTTTTCCTTCCAAATCTCTTTCTAATGTTGGTGTTTTTTTTAAGGGTAAAGTGTGTATAAAACACATACATTATGTTACACTTTTAACACTGTATAAACCTTTGTAGAAGTGTGTATAAATAACTCTTATACGTTATTATACATTTTTATTCAAGGTTTATACATTGTCTATAGTAGGTGTATAAAGTTGTATATTGTTGTATAAAGTTGTACATTGTTGTATAATGCTGTATATACAAGCTGCGGCCATAATTTGTTGGCTCATAGGTTTGTAATTTAAAAATATGGCTACACAAATATAATTTTGTGTGCTAAATTGTACATTACTGAAATTCTTCCTTTTAATAACAGCTGATGACAACTATGTGAATGGTACAAGGAGGGAATAAAATCAGTTAGTGGTCAGTGTACATAATTTAAGATTAGTACAAGTGTACAGTGCAGATTTTTCTTTTTAGGAATTTTTCTTTATTTTCCTGTACAAAATACATGTATAAAGAGAAGCCTTGATGATCAATAAAATTACACAGAAAATTCTCCAATCTCAGTTTCACATTTCTATCATGGTATCAGAGCAGTGAGCTCGACCCAAGTTTTTTTTTTTTAATCAAATCTCAAAATCACAGTTTCTTCCTTGTTTTGAATCACCATGGTTGAGGGAAATACCACAGTTGAGCTGGATGCAGGCTCTAAAACTGGAAATATAACCACCAATTACTCAAGTCACCCTTACTATCTTCATCCTTTAGATGGACCTGGGAGGAACCTTGTCAACTGTGTTTGATGTAAGGGGACTCCCAGGGTGGAGAAGATCAGTAGTAATAGCCTTTTCAGCCAAGAAAAAACTTGGTTTTATTAATGGAGGTTGCAAAGTTCCAGATCTGGATTCTCTAGACTATCCACTTTGGGAATGTTGCAATGACATGGCCACTGCTTGGCTGTTGAACTCACTCTCCAAAGAAATCAAGGATAGTGTTATTTATTCTAAGATAGCCAATGAACTTTAGGATAGTTTGGAGCAAAGGTTTGGTAAATCCAATGGTGCAAAACCATTTCACCTACAAAAGAAACTCAATACTTTAGTGCAAGGAAATTCTGATATTTCTGGATATTTCACAAAACTTAAACGATTGTGGGATAAACTAGATTCATTAAATTCAGATATCATATGCACCTGTACTTGTACATGTGATGGAAAGATGAAACTATCCAAATCTCTACAGAATCAAAGGATGATTCATTTCTTAATGGGCCTAAATGATGTCTATGCACAAACAAGGAGAAACATCTTGATGATGAACCCTTTGCCTACAATGGATTATACTTATTCACTTTTATTACAAAATGAGAATCAAAGAGAGATTCATGTAAATGCACAAGTGTTTTCAGAATCCATTTCTTTTATGGTCACAAATCAAGGAAAGATGAATCAAAAATCAGGAAGTCAATACCACAGAAATGCAAACATAACACCACCAGGAAATCAATACTATAGAAACAACAATTCAACTCAGAAAATAGGATCCTACCCACAAAAGTTTAGAAACACACAACAGAAATTTAGAGGAAAGAAAAGCAAATTCAACCGAAATGTAAGTTGCACCCATTGTTTTAGAATTGGACATGTGATGATTATCACAGGCTGCATGGTTATCCAGAAGATTTTGAGTTTACCAAGGGGAAGAACTATCAGTCTGGTATCAAAGGAAAAGTAGTTGTTGCAGTTGAGGATGGACAAGAATATGCAGAACCTCACAATGGAGAACCTACTAACAACCACAGTCAAATTTTCAGCAAAGAGCAAAGGACAGAAATAGCACAAATGTTCAAACAAATGCACATGACACAACCAGGGTTTTCACCTGAGATTAATGCCAATGTTGTAGCTGGTACCATCTTTAAATACTCAGGCAAATGTTTTTCATTTTTTAATTCAAGCACCTGGATCATATATTCAGGTGCTGCAGAACACATGTGTTTTAATCCTTCCTCTTTCATTTGTTTAAATCCTCTTTCTATTCCTTTGCACATAACTTTGCTTAATTCTTAACTGTTACTCATACAGGAAGTGTCTCTATTCTGCCTAATCTTGTGCTTATAAATGTTCTTTTTGTCCAGTTTTTAAGTATAATCTTCTTTCAGTAAACAAATTGTGTCATCAAATTGGTTGCAATGTTTTATTTACTATCAGTCGATGTCTCTTGCAGGACCTTTTAATGAAGAGGGTAGAAGCTTTTGGTGAAGCTAGAGAGGGTTTATATCTGTTGGAGTCATCAATATCTAAGTCTAGTTTGAATTCTCTCAAGTCTAGTTTCAATTCTGTCAAGCTTGTAGTTTCATTTCAAGAAGAAAGAAATTTCAATCATGTCTCTAGTTCAGTTTCCTTTCCTGTTTTAGCTAATGTAGTTCTAGATGTAAGCGTTTGGCACATCAGACTTGGGCATTTGCCACTATTAGTAATGAATAAATTCAGTTTTATCAAACCTTGTTTCCAACTCAGAATTTATTTGTGATACATGTCCTTAAGCTAGACAGACTAAACTGTCTTTTCCTCTCAGTGACATAAAATCCAAAGCAATTTTTGACTTAATCCATATTGACACATGGGGTCCGTATAGACATGTCACATATGATGGGTATAAGTATTTCCTCACTATAGGCGATGATTATAGTAGAGGGACATGGACTTTTCTCTTAAGCACTAAAAGTAATGCTTTTCCTATTCTCAAATGTTTTCTTGCAATGGTGGAAAGTTTCATAAAAGGGTGAAATGCATAAGGTCTAATAATGCTTTGGAATTGGGGATAGGTTCACAACAGGCTGCTCTTTAAATGATCAAGGAATTTTGCATCAAAGATCTTGTGTTGCGACCTCACAACAAAATAGGGTGGTAGAAAGGAAACATAGACACTTATTGAAAATTGCTAGAGGTCTATATTTTCAATCCAAAGTCCCTATATCTTTTTGGGGAGAATGTGTTTAACTACTCACTTGATAAATATCTTACCATCTAGTGTGTTAAAAGGGAAAACAACTCATGAAATCATTTTTGGTCATACACTCTTTTACCAGTCTTTAAGATCCTTTGGTTGCCTATGCTACTCCTCTACCTTGTCTCAGGGAAGGGGTAAGTTTGATCCTAGAGTAGTTAGTTGCATTTTTTTTTTGGGTATTGACAACATCAAAAAGGGTTCAAAGTAAAGGACTTGAAAACAAGGAAAGTGTTTGTTTCCAGGGATGTCCATTTTCATGAAACTCAATTTCCTTTTGCCTCATTTAGTTCTTAATCTAATCAGCCTTTTCCTTCTTCTTTCCTTACCTTCTATTTAGATGATGACAGTCAAGAACAATCACATATTTCTTCTCAACCCCTTAACCCTCCTACATCACCTCAAACTCCAATACACTCAGCCCCTATTGCTAACCCTGCTCCACAAGAACATGTCCTCCCAGTTCTAAATCTATTTCCTCCACAAGACCCTATTGTTCCAATTCCTCCACAAGAACATGATTCTCCACAAGAACCTATTACTCCTACCAGAAGAATAGAAAGGATTTTATATAGACCTACCTACTAAATGATTTCATATGCAACATGTTATCCTCACTAACCTCACATATTCCTGTTTTGCCTATCCTAGCCCTATAACAGCTTTTTCTTTTAACGCCTTGTCCCTCAACAATCAACAGATGTTGGAATCTCTTAGTCTAATTTCTGAACCTCAAAGTTACTCTCAAGAAGCTTTGCATCCAAGATGGCAAGCAACTATGGATGCAGAGATACAAGCTCTTCACCTTAATTAGACTTGGAACCCTATCATACTCCCTAAGGGCAAGAAAGCTTTACCTTGTAAGTGGGTTTACAAGATCAAGCATAATTCAGATGGCTCTATAGAAAGACTAAAAGCTAGGTTGGTTGTGAGGGGGGATATACAAAAACATGGCATAGATTACAATGAAATTTTTTCACCTCTTGTGAATATGATCACAATTAGGTGTTTGTTGGCTGTGGCAGTAAAGAAGGGTTGGTGTGTCTCACAACTAGATGTGAACAATGCATTTTTGCATGGGACTTTAGATGAAGAAGTATTCATGAAATTCCCAGCGGGATTAACTCCTCCTACACCTAATCATGTGTGTCTTCTCAAGAAATCTTTATATGGTCTAAAGCAAGCTTCACGGCAGTGGTATGCTCGGCTTGCTGGTGCACTTAGTTACAAAGGATACACTTCTCCATTGAACGATTATTCTCTGTTTTTTCATCAAAAAGTCTAGGGATCTTATTTCTATATTGACAGTCTACGTTGATGACATTTTATTGATAGGAAATGACATTACAGAGATCACTAACATTAAGCAATTCCTCAATTTAGAATTCAGGGTCAAAGACTTGGGTGAAATTCATTATTTCCTAGGTATGGAAATTATGCGAGAAAAACAAGGTTTCATAGTAAGTCAACGAAAACTTACCTTGGATTAACTTAAGGAATTCGATTACCACCACATTCCTAGAGTCTCTTCTCCACCTGACCCTGCAATCAAATTACAAGCAGATTCAGATGCTTTATTGGATGATCCTACAATATATAGACATCTAATTGAGAAATTAAACTACTTGACAAATACTCGCCCAGATTTGGCTTTTCCACTTTTGAAACTCAGTCAATTTATACAACGACCATGGTCTTCACACTTCTCAGCAACTCTCTGAGTTTTGCGATATCTCCAATTAGACCTAGGACAAGGTATTTTGTTGTCTTCTGATCCATCATTTTAGCTTTTGGCATTTTACGATGCCCACTGGGCTTCTTGCTCGGACTCTCGGCGATCTGTTAGAGGTTTTTACATAACTTTTGGAGGATCTTCCATTTCATGGAATTCTTCGATTTCCCTCTCCTCGGTTGAAGTCGAATACAAATCGATGTGAAAAGTCACCACTGAGATTACTTGGCTTGTGCGATTACTTGAAGATCTCTCCGCTCCACGTCAACTCCAGTTCCTATTCACTCTGACAGCCAAACGGCAATCCACATCGCTGGTAACCCCGTCTTCTATGAAAGGACGAAGCACGTGGAGCTTGACTGTCATTTTGTGAGACAGCAGTACATTTCTGGGCTCATTACTTTGAAGTTCGTTCCATCTGAACATCAACTCACCGATCTATTTACGAAATCTCTCACAGGTGCTTCTCATCGGAATATAATGTCCAAGTTGGGGGTTGTTTCTCTCCCCTCCAACTTGAGGAGGGATGTTGACAATGAGAAGCCAATTTTATTTCATCTGCCATGGCTACTTCAATCAGTTCGAGGAAGAAGAAGAGAAGAAAGGAAAAAGGTGAACTTGGGATTTTCCGACAAGATGAAATGAGTTCAATTGTTCCTAAGATCCCCAATTTAAATTCATTCACAGACTGGACACGTGGACAGCATCAGGACCATCCAACTCTTTCATGATAGATGAAATATGGTCTGTTGGATGGGTTTTAATAACAGCTGATGACAGCTATATGAATGGCACGTGAATGGCACAAGGAGAGAATAAAATTAGTTAGTGGTCAGTGTACATAATTTAAGATTGATACAAGTGTACAGTGCAAATTTTTCTTTTTAGAAATTTTTCTTTAGTTTCCTGTACAAAATACATGTATAAAGAGAAACCTTGATGATCAATAAAATTGCACAGAAAATTCTACAATCTCAGTGTCACATTTCTATCAAAACTACCCACTGAGTGAATGCAATCTTATTATTAAAAAAGTATACACCATACAAACAATAGTTAGGCGAGTAAATTTATCTTTACCCAGCTAAATAAAAATGTTAGGAGAAGAAAAATATTAGAGATCCCTTAATAAGCAGGTCAAATTCTAAAGAACAAACTGCTTGCTACTACTAAAACAATTAATCAATACAACTAGAGATGAAATATTTTCAACACGGGCTTGACGCACTACATTCAAAGTATCTCTTTTAGGAATTGACAGAAGTTTCTATTATTGTTTAACTAAGACGTAATTTTCTTTAGATTTCTTCTCAATTGTAGAAGCACATTTCAACAAATAGCTCTGTCAACTTTGTCATATATACGGGAATTTCGGATTTTGTCTTTTCATCGTAATCTTCCCGTCCATCAAAGAGAAAAACATGAACTATAAAATATATTAATCATCTCTTTTAAAAGTTTAAATTATTAAAAAAAAGTATAATAGTATTACTCGATTACATGTTAAAGATAACCCTTTACGTGCAGGCTTGATTCTTTATGATGGGCCAAGCACATGAGTCTTTTTAGAACTGGTGGTGGTCAGACTCAATCTCAAGACTTCTACTTGTTTCTATATCAAGTTGAAGTGCGTAATTATTTACTTAATATCTTACGTCTTCAACAATTAGTTTTAGAATCATTTCTCCACTTATCTTCTTAATTAAATCATACGTTTTTTAAGAAAACGATAATCAAGCATGACCTTTCAATGGGTAAAAAGGACATTTCGATTTCAAGATAATTGAAATATAATCAACGTCGCAGTGCTCCTTACTTTTTAAATGTATACTCCCTCGGTCCCAAAAAAATTATCTTGATCCGGATTACGAGGGACAAACAAATTAATGTGCGGTGTGTATTCGGACATAGACCTTTTATTTTTTTGAAATAAAAATCACGTATTTAGAAACTAGTACATAAAAAGTAGGGGAAATTTCATAAATATACGATTGGGTCACTTACATTGCAAAAAAATAGCCCAAAACTTATATTGCAAAGCTCTAACCCAAAACTCCCCTCTTCTCCCCTCTCTCTCTCTCTACTGCCTCCTTCCTTTTCGTTTTGTATTTTTTTTTTTTAAATTTTAATTTTTTTAAAATTTTTTAATAGAGTATTATAATTCATATACCCATATACACTTGTATACAATATTATATAACATTATAATCCATATACTCATATACAATATTATGCACTCATATACAATATTATACAAAAATTATAATCCATATACCCATATACATGCATATACACCTATATACAAATATTATACACCCATATACAATATTATAACTCTTATATCCATATACACCCATATACACCCGTATGCAATATTATACACCCATATACATTCATATACAATATTATACACCCATATACAATATTATACAATATTATAACTCATATATCCATATACATCTAAATACACTCATATACAATATTATACAATATAATACACCAATGTACAATATTATAACCCATATATCCATATATACCCATATACAATATTATACACCCATATACACTCATATACACCCATATATAGTCATAGCCGGAGTTCCGTTCTCCGGCGTATACACCCATATACACCGACATACAATATTATACACTCATATACACCATATACAGTCATCGCAGGAGTTCCGTTCTCTGGCGAACTCCAACACCAGCACCAGAACCATCTGTTTAAACATCAAGGATCCGACGTGACAGAGGGAGAGGGGAAATAAAAAAAAAATAAAACAAAATTAAAATAAAAAAATTAAAGATCCGGTGTGACAGAGGAAGATGGGAAATTAAAAAAAAAACTAAAAAACAAAAAAATTAAAAAAATAATAATAAAAAAATTAAAATTAAAATTTAAAAAAAAAAAGAAAAAAAAGGGGGCAGTGGCGAACTCCAAAAAAAAAAAATTAAAATTAAAATTTAAAAAAAAAAGGAGGCAGTGGCGAACTCCAAAAAACAAAATTAAAAACGAAAAAAGAAGAAGGCAGTGGAGAGAGAGGGGGAGGAAGAGGGGAATGTGTCATTTTTTGAAAAGTAATTTTTGTTTAAACTGAAGATGGGCTACTGTGAGCAAGAAACTCAAATATGGGCTAAATTTGGTAGGATTGGTATCCCAATTGATACTGAGTGTAATTATCTCTAAAAAGTATTATAAGTAGCAATAGTGAACAATTCCAAAATATTTAGAAATTATTTGAAAAAATTATGATAAAAAATAAATATCCTTTGATTGACCAAATAGTAATAACTAAGAGCCCGTTTGGATTGGCTTATAAGTTGGCTTATAAGCTGTTTTCAGCTTTTTTGAGTGTTTGTTGGCCAGCTTAAAGTCATTTTGTGCTTAAAATAAGCTCAAAAAAATAATTGGACCCATTTAGCTTAGTTTATCTAAAGCGACTTATGTTAAAACGTTTTATAAGCCAAAAAAAATAAGTTGGACTACCCCAACTTATTTTTTTCAACTTATAAGCTGCAAACAGCTTTAAGCTATAAGCCAATCCAAACGGGCTCTAAGACAACTTTTTTAAGATGGAAGCAGTATATTTTTCCTTTTACACGTATTTACGAATATATGGTGAAAAGAACATTAATACAAAATTTGTCCTTGTTCTATTCAAAAGTAATGAAGTCACAAGAGTTAGGCAAGTAATTAAAATGAGTGCATTTCGTTGACTCTTAAAAGTTAAAAGCATTGTGGCTTATGCTTCCTTCTTAATTATTTCACCCATATTTTCAACTGATAGGCTTGATTGATACATGCATGGTAAATGGTATAGCGAAAGGAGTTAACGACGGAATGGCAAATTCGAACTATTCTAATAATGTTAGGGGCATTGTTTTGTGGGTTGATAGTATAACGGAGAGCACGATTAATCCCTTTTCAATAGTAAATGGATAAATTTGACCCTTTTGCTTTTCATCTAACTATCAAAGGGTTGAAGCAAACCCCTTCGTCCGAAAATTATACTGGGCAAATAGAGTAAAATAGATCTCTTTTTGTTATATGTGAGCTGCTGAAACAATATAATGGAACCATCACTGATTTAATTTTATAGATATATAGAAAGGGACTTGTTTGCTAGCTGGAATTAGTGAACCATCTTTCAAGAATGATGGATTGGACATGCATGTTATAAATATTAAGCCACAACATGCGTCGATTGACTGACGTAACATTAATTCAATAGCTTCAAATGTATAGATCAGTCAGCAAACAAATACTACTTGAATTCTAAAAAGTCTTTGGCTGCCTAATTCAAGAAATTCTTCTCTATACTTTCTTTTAGTTATCAGGTAGTAGAAGATCTTACCCAATCATATGTCCCGATAAGTGGCGGAGCCACGATTTTTATTAGAGGGCTTCAAAATATGATGAAGTAAACACACTAAGAAGCCAAAGGGGTTCATAAAAAAATATTTTAACCATGTATAAATAGTTTAATTATCGGATGAACCCCTTGGGATAGGGATCGAGGAAGGGGAAAAACCGAAGATTTCACATGGTACTTTTATCAATCTGATTTATTTCGTACCCTTCGCTCAATGAGAACATGGGTCAGATTCTATAGGATCAAACCTATGGGACTTAAGGAATCATATATAAAAAAAAAAAAGAGGGAAAATATTCATATTAAATAAATGAAGTAGAAGAACCCAGATTTCGAAGCAATTGGATGTCCAACTCGGGCTTATATGACCTGGCTCTGCCCCTAATCCGGACCAACTTATGTTAATGTTAAAGTTTGGCAAAATGCGTACTAATTAGGATTGAAATAATTAGGTGTCATGCGTTTAGTAACAAAGTAAACATTGAACAATGATAAATAAAATATTAAAAAATATATATACCAAAAGACACAATAAATGAATATAGTTCTGTCAATTGACTTATATCCTATATGTCGTATATTTAGATTATTTTCCCCTATAATAAAGCGAACAAACTATTGAGAGAATAGCCCTAAAGAGGTTTACACGAGTAACAATACTACATTTTGCGTAAAAGTGTAAAATAAAAATTGCCCAATAATTTAAATATCATACTTCCCTCAAGATTTGACCGAATTAAATCGCAACTCAAGTTTTTATTTACATAAATTTAGTGGTCGCTACTTACTAATAGCAAAGTTTTTATTTACTAGTAGCAAAGTTTTAGGGTGTGTTTAGTACGTTGGAAAATGTTTTTCAAGAAAATATTTTCTCGGAAAATAAGTGGGTTTTCTACTCATTTTCTTGTGTTTGGTACGCAAGTTGGAAAATGTTACTTTAAGAGCAAAACCACTATGAAGTTTTTGAATTCGGAGTGCAACTTTTGATAGTGGGGAGTAGGGGGTTGAGAGTTGCGGTAGGCCGCGCGGGGGTTGGGTGGTGTAAAAACCAAAAACAAAAAAATTTGAAAAGCTTTTTTTTAAAAAAAAATTGGACGGGTGGAGGAGGCCGTGGGTTTGAGGGGGTTTGGGGGGGGGGGGGGGTAAGAAATTTATGTCCACTTTTTATAAAAATAAAATAAAATATATGAAAAAGAAAATTCGAAGGAGGGGTGGTAGAGGGCAGGGTGGGTGGGGTAGTGGGGATTGGGTGGGTGGTGGAAGGCAAGGTATGGGGATTGGGTGGTTTTGGGTGTGGGGGGGGGGGTGGTTTGGGGTGATGGATAGAGTGGGTGTGGTGGGGATATCTGTATATATATAATCAACTTCCAGTATACACTAATTTTCATAGTAACAATTATCGGTCTCTAATATAATTAGGAAATATACTCATATATGGATCAGATAGATAAAAATGCATACTAAGTTATGCAGAAGCAAGACCGCAAGTACACACGACATATTTGTATCTTGATTGATCATAAGAAGGCAGAAGGTCTAACAATTTGTTCTAAGGTCTACAAATATGAGCAGGATGAAGTTTGCAACCAACTTAAGTGCAGAATCATTTTGACTAAAGAAAAAAATTTAACTGTAGAGAGTCTTAAAGCAAATTCCTTTCCTTTTCTTTATTTCAAGGAATATTGTAGATTATAATTTGTATATAATTTTATAAAAAACAGATTAAGAACTTATTTTCAAGGAATACATGTAGATAAATTAAATAACCAATTTAAAAAATTACACCTTTCGTCAAACTCACATTTCATAGTTCTTTTGTCGGAAAGAAAAAGATTCACAGGATAAATAGAATCAAATTAGTAAGGCTGCTTGAAATTATAGCCTGAGCACAAACAGAAGGAAATGAAGGTGAATTGACCAAGCATCGATTAACGCGGGCCAACGGCAGAACCCTTATTAGAGGTGTGCCTACCGACACTTGTCAAAGTTTGCGGTTTGCACGACGTCTCCTTTCATTTTCTCCAACAATGAAAGAAAATCTGGAAAAAGTGAACACAATAAAACTATGTCAAAAATTGCAACTTTATAAAGGATTAAGATGGGAGAATTAACCACTTCAAAAGTGGTGATTTGTTCCTCTAATCAATTCAATAAAACACACTGAAATCTATGAATTGATTATTCCAATTAATGGAGAGAGGCTGGAGTTCCCATGAGAAGACAGTTCCACTACTTTACTTCAGTTAACGCACTACAAAGATTGTTTCAAGAATCCCAAGTAATCTGACGGTAAAGGTACTGATTTCTATTAAGACTTCATATTAAATTTTAAAAACACACACATATCTGAAAGTCTCTAAAACGTTAGTAAATAACAGAAAATGCACCGTAATTATTACTCAGACCAGCTACTCATGTTCTCAAATAATTTAAAATCAAAGTCTAGAATGATGCAAAAGGAAACCTATTCCACTGTTCTTGATATTTTAGAGCAACAGACATAATTTACTAACTGAAAGAATATAATAAAATACAATTATGTTCCTTCTCTATAGAGGTATTAGTTAGTTATACACGTCGAGTAATAAACTTATAGGTATGAAAAACCTATTAAAAAATTGAATTGCACAATTGTGGTCTGAGAAAGATAGAGTGTATGCATGCGTTATCCCTACCTTCGGAGGTAGGGAGGTTGTTTCTGGTAGACCCTCGGCAGAAGGACTAAACGAAAATCAACCTTAGCATGAAAAATGAATGAGCGAGGAGGCGAAATCGAGTAAATATTATGGCAATAGTGTGTGTACTTCTGCAAATAACTTCAATTAAGGCATTAGAACAGATAATCACATGAATGTGATTTCGATTCAACAAATATCTAAAACAATAAAAATTAAATTAAAATCCCCAAAAAATATACAAACGCATAGAGAATCAAGATGTTGGAATTGATGAAAAGACTATTCTATTGCTGATGTAGAGGACACGTAAGTCCTTCACATGAAAATGTCAAAATTGCCCTCAGTTAACAAATTCCCACCCTATATGACTATTTCCAATTAATTCTAGTTATAATCACATCTGAAGATGGATCTACAATCCGACCTCTCTATAACAGCCATTTATAATAACATTTCAGTATAAAGGTCATGTATATTTTTTGGAATCGATTTTTTGTTATATTATATTACATTTTGTTATAGTATCCAAAAAATATTTAGATAATGATGCCGTTATAAAAAGATTTGAATCTATTTCTCTTTTTTCTTCTTCTTTTTGGTTGGGACTTGGGAGGGGGATTTAAGTTCCTTAATGAAATATACTGCTACAACTGCTACTTTTTCTATATCATTAATTTGGAAACACGTGTAAGCCAAATAATTAAAGTAGCTAGTGATAATGCACATTTAAATGTGTAGTTATTCATACTTCTTTTTCTCCCCCTATATTTTCGGGGGTCACTTTCAAAATATTCATCATTGTAGGTTTTACGAGTGACCTTGACGGGACCATTTTCGTTACCCCTTAAAAGGGAAGGCATATTTATGTCTTTGATGAGATTTATCAACTTTTTTAAAAAAAAAAAAAAATCATTCTGTGAGATTCATCACTGAATTTCTTTTGTTTTACATTGGATCTGTTATTATGTTTGAGGAAAAGTTAGGGTTGACAATTATTGTGGACAAAATTTAATTTACGTTCATTTACGACAAGAAAAATTGAATAGCTAAGAACCTTGTCGACATCCGCTGCTATGGTAACTAACAATTTTTTTTTAATAAGTTATGTCTATTCCGTCGCTAAATAGAATTAGCGACGGATATTGCTGTTTAGCTACAGAATTTGTCTGTCACTAATTTTTATTTTTTTCATAGTGATTTAAGAAATGTCCAGTATTGATGAACCTAGTGTTCAAGAACGTAACTCCAAAAACATAATACTTCCTCCGTCCTACAATAAGAGTCTTTTTAACTCTTTGCACGGCCATTAAGAAAAACAATAAATATAAGGTATGTATCATTTACTAAGTTGCCCTATTTATTAGATATTTTTTGAGAATTGAGCATTATTAAAAAGAAGTAGTTCTTTAATATAAGGGTATGGTTGGAAACAATTATCAATTATAGTCTTGAATTCCAAAATCGATAATTAATTTGGAATAATTTTTTGTTGCTAAAATGACTCTTACTTTGGGATGGAGGGGGTATTGAATATCTGTAAGCATGTCTACATAGAGCGAAGTGGATAGTTAGCATTTTATAGCCTTTTATTAGTTTGAGATTGAGGTATAATTATTGTCGTCGCTGGCCAAAACTCAGTGAATTTTACACTGACATAATGTCAGATCCGGACATTCTTATTTATTGCAACAATATTTTATTATAATCGTCACATAATTAGTGTAAAAAATTTAAGAATAATGAATCTTTTGCAATCTTATATATACCACCACTTGCATCGTGATTGCATGAAGCACATGGAATCTCATAGGCATTAGTGCATCTTAAATTATGAAAATATTATTGTTTGGTTAATGACGACAAAAGCGGATACATAAAATGACATGTTGTCTAATGGACAATATTATAATCTGAAACCTAGCTAGATTTGTTATATTGCTTAGAGCCTAGAGGGAGTCTTTTATTGCATAATTGGACGCTTTCTTTTGGTAGAAAGCGATGATGATATTTGTGGGTCTAGTAGAGGTCTAGAATCCAGGCCGAAGTGTACATATACACAATTTTGGGGCCATTATCTAAGTTATAGTGTGCAAAAATTCGCTAATTTCCTCACTTTGAAGCAATTTGAGATACACTTGTCTAAAAGTTGTGTTTGATAAATCTTAATTTCATAGCAAAAGTTTAGGTACATATGACTGTTGTTTAATTATTTTTATCTGAACTTCATGCACATATGACTAAAGTTCAGTCAGTTATGCTTGAACTTTAGATAGATATGCCTAAATTTAAGCCAGATGAAACTTCAGACATTTTGTCTGATGTTGAGCTTTGTTAAGTTAGTCTAACTTCAGATGATGCATATCTAAATTATTCCAAAATAGGTAAACATGCAAAAAAAAAAAAAAAAAAAAAAAAAAAGGTACACACTAAATAACAATTTCCAAATAAAAATACCTTATGATATTTGATAAAGAAATGGATCTTGGGTCTAACTCAACCCTGAAAAAAACTACGCAGAGAAGTTAATTGTCACTTTACCATAAACGGGACCGCCCATTCCTTTTTCATATGATGTGAGACCCTTCGACACGGTTCATTTGCACTTTTTCCCCTACGTTGTCTTTGGTCTTTAATTTTTGCCCCTAAAAAAACAACTTTTTCATGGCATAGGTTTCTATTTTCGCACCATAATATCCGGCGACCTTAAAGAACTTATGTCCAACTAGGTCTAAGTTTGATTTTGAAGGACAAAAATTAAAGACCAGCCAATTTGAAGGGCAAACAGTGCAATTTCTTCCTTCAGCACTCCACCTCACACCTATGGCTGCACATCTGAAATCGGACCAACTTAATATGGGGGCACAATATCAGTAAACAAGAATTGAAATAGGTTGTGCTCGGAAATAATGATAAAAAAAAATAGATATTAAGCCTAACTCAACTTCCAAAATTAGCTCATGAGAGGAATTGCTCAGGACCATATAAGCAAACTACACATCCTTTTTCATCCGATACAAGACTTTTCAACAATATCTTTACGAAAATCAAAGTGAATTTATAATAGATTTTTCATGTAATCCCCCAACCAAAGGATTCTTGAGCCTCTTAGTTTAGGTATCAATAGAATTTTTAATGCAAGTAATAATAAGTAATGTGGAATATGAGAGGACTGCTAGTCCTGACAATTGCATAACTACATTCCTCAACGCTGCAGATCAATCAATATATGTCACCTAGTACTGATTTGAGCTAGGTATTAATATTTTTGTTTTTTAAGGTTAGTCGATCGAATAAGGATTTGGTTCTTTTTCATTTAGTAGAAAAATCTGTTGGACATCATGACATGATGTTAACGAATCTTTCTGGACATAAATTATTGTCGATCCTAATTTTATATAAGAAACAGCAGTATTACTTTGTAGTAGCTACTTATCACTTCTCGTACATATATTATATATCTGCTACGACTTTCACAAGCCGCATAAAAGATACATCTAATAGTCATATTTAATCACAAAAGTATGTATCTACATTATGTATCTACATTACCCTTTATCTCTTCTTAAAAAATAGGTAAACCATGTTTATTTTATTGGTATATACGGAGTATCACATATGCCAACCTTTGTTTCTTTTTTGGTAGTTGTTAAATGAAGGATATATTTTAAATGAAGATTTAATCTTTGGACTGAAATACTGTAAGATTTCAAGATATGCCATGTATCTTGTTCAACATTCAGATAGGGACACTATAAACTTAAGACCATCTATGATGATACATCATACAAATATAGTTCAAAAAAATTAGGCTGCAGAGATAAAGCATTCTAATTATATTATGTAACGATGGACTTAAATAAAAGAAATTCAATTGAATCCCTTTGTTGGCACATTATAGTTTGTTAATAAGGCAAAACCAGTTTTTTTATTATATGTAAATTGTTGAGTTCATTTGACATAACCAAAAATTCTAGTATACTAGTAATTAAAGTAGCAAAGGAGATTTAGGATTTTCTTTAGGTCACAAATTCAAATCCCAAGGGTGACAATTTTAAATCCTCATATAAGTTTTTGCTCTAACTCTGTGTTTGCCCATAAACTGGTACAGTTGAATTTTTACACTTGATCAAGGACACGTGGATCTATATGACCAAAATAATGAGATAATGGGCAATAACAAGTAATATTATTGAAATGAAAGCAAATACTAATCAAAATAAATAGTCTGAGCCTTGGAGAAGCTGTGAGCTAGAATCTCTGGGCAACTGTATTGCTAAAGTCTTGCAAGCTTGATCGCAAACATTATATAATGCTAAGAACAATATAAGTATGATGTTTTGCTAAAGAGTTTTTAGATCTCTTTACAATGAAATGGGGATCCCTATTTATACTTGAGCTATGAGGTACATATTTCTTGAATTGTGCCCCCTTTAATATCGAATGTTAATGCTAAGGTAATCTTTGAGTAATAAAAGGCAATAATGCTCATTAAAGGCATGTGGAAGACTACGGGTCATTTTGTAACGGATGACCGTTGGACTTCCCACGACCGGTATAAGGGAACGACCCTCTAAAGCCTTTCCACTCTATCGCCCACTCTATCACCTCCGGAGGCAGGAGATCAAATCACTTTTTCGAGGTCACGCAAGTATTCCCAGAGCCTCTTCCCTGCTGACTCCAGTCTGACCTGTTACCACTACCACGTCTCGCCTTTTAATTCGTCCACTTGTGTATATCCTATGAATTTCGCTTAATACACTCTGCATTAAGATGGAAGGTAGTTACTTAATTACATTCTCAACACGCCCCCCTTATGTGCGGGCCTAATTTTTTTTCATGAGTCAAACAATTGAAAATTCTTTTTTGATGATGGGTGGCGGTGAGATTCAATCCCAGAACCTCTGCTTGCTCTGATACCATATTGAAGTGTGCGACTGTCTCATCTAAAAGCTTAAGCTGCTTGAGGGACCACACTTTTATTTACTTAAACATATTCTCAACAGGTTCCAAAAGATTGGGTCTACCAATATAACTAGGTTGATTGTTTCGTTCCTCTATCCTACGATATATTGGTGGTGGATATACAATGCAAATGCAACTTGAGTAAGTAAAGTTTTTTGATATGAATGCATAAGCACGAAATCACCTTTAATTTTAATTTGTGTGCTAATGAGAGGAAGGCCGAAATCTACTTATTGATTCATTGATCACTTTCAAAACTAAGATTTGAATTTGACTTCGAACGACCTTCTTACTTTGTCGGCTTCGAGTCATAGAATTGTACATATATCGTATAACTTTTCTTAAAGGTGTTATAATTTGTCCTCGTTATAAAAAATTGCTGCTAGTAATGACTATAAACCTTACAGAATGCAATAAAGTTTTCAAAAATTGGTAAGCATTAATTTTTGGATATTTTCTTCAAAATATTCTTCTCGAATTTAATTTGACCTATCCCTCGCTATATGGCATAATATTTGAAGCCTTTGTTTAGGCCTATGCACGAATCAGTTCGGTTCGGTTTTGGCCATCATCGAGTTTCCACTTTTTAAAATTCTCAACCAAACTCAATCCATTCTTGGTTCAAATCGATTCGTTTTTTATTATTTCGGTTCGGTTACACAAATCGATTTATTCGGTTTGTTCGAAATTTAAACAAACAACTATTTTCATATAGTTTTAGAGCAAACATAACCAAAAATAATGAGATCCTACTTTTGCAGCCTTATAATCAAGACATTAACCAAGAATATTAGGTAGGAAATATTGGGATTTGACTCTGTGGTATAAATATAAAGTATTAACTATTAAGTATATTAGAGTACTATTCGTCACTAGTGATATATATCCAATTCAGTTTGTTCGGTCGGTTCGATTTATAAGTAGTACTCAACCGTATCAAAACCGAGAAACCATAATATATGACAATTGAATTTTTAAACCGAAATCGAATTGTATTATCCAAATTGAATTATCCGAATTGCTTCAAATCAGTTCGGAAATTCGGGTTGAACCGATTTGTTCACAGACCTGCTTTGTTATGCATAATGTGGGATTGAATACTTTTCCAACTAGCCTAACATTGTCAAGCTACTACAACACCTCCATTCACCATGAACTTGGATAGAGTTGCAGTTACGATTTAAAAAATTTGAGTTCGGAATTTTAATTTTTAAGTTATTGATTCTAAACTAATAATTTGTTCATATTCAATGAATCTTTTAAAGAAAGATATAGAATTTGAAAAAACCTATTGAATCGACTGAACCCGTAAACTGCATTCTAACTTCACCCCTAGACTTGATACATGCATATTTTAGTAGTAAAATAAAGAAAGAGACCCTCCTACTCCACAAGTCTTTCCTACATAATAGCATGTAGCAATCTAGAACGAGTTTAATTACTATATAATGATACTGTAATGGAAATTTTTCAAAGTCAGGATCATTTCTAAAAAAAAAAAAAAACTGTAATTAATTGTTTATAATAAGTGGAAGTGTGAAACTAGTAGCCTGAAAAATATATGACAAGCAACCTTCTCCGACATTGTAAAATTACACTATAAGTTTGTAACAATCTGGACAAAAAATTTCAATTCTAATTTATTAGACGTAATGTGACAATGACTAATAGCTAGTGATAAAACAATTAAAGTCCTACTGTATCGTTAGTGTGTCAGTATATATAAATTAAATCCTTTGAAATTCATATAAAATTGACTACGTACGTATTAGGTCGGTCGATCTAAAGGAAGGTTGGTGTCCCCTCAGGCCGGCTCAAGGCCAAGGCCACTGAGGCAATGGCCTTGGGCCCCCAAATTTTTGGGGCCCCATTTTTTATCATGTTTTATTGCTAATTTATTTAAAAAATTATTGTGACTTTTAATATTTTTATATGTAGTTTCTAAATATGTAAATTGTATTTCAAAAAACTTAAAGATTGTATGTCCGAATTTCGGATACAAATAATAAAATTTGACTCCTAAAATTCAAATTGTGTCACAAAACTTGAGATAGAGGGAGTAAACAATTTTTATAAATAATAAAAAAAAAATTAGTGACGTGATTGATTAGCTATATTGTTGTCACTTGAATATTTTTTTGAATAAATTGATTTGAAAAAATTGCTAACAACTTTGTATTGTTCTTGACGATTATAAAATATTAATTAATGACTTCGCATCTAAAAAAACTTTAAAAATAGACTTTAAATAAACATATATATCACAATTTTTTTTCTTTTAATAAAAATAGGGTCTACTTTGAAGTTTGGCGCTTGAACTTTCAGCCCTAATCTTGTTGAGACGGTCCTGTGTCCCCTGCAAGGAAACTTCAACATCGATCTTAATGTCAATTGGTTTAAGATTCAATGATTTTGATTGTTGCTTTCGCAGAAGAGAAATTAATCAAGTAATCTGACTATAGGAACCTATCAAGTAATCTGATTACGCAGTCTTCTATTGTTGAATAAATGATGATAGGGCCACAAAAGTACTGCCTCATTGCTTTGAGCTGCCTTCGCAATCTTAATTACTTAGCTTACGTGTGAATTAACTAACATGTACTAATACCTAAATTTTCCATTAGTCAGCTTTTCGACCTGGAAATTTTTATAGAAAGATGCATGGCACAGTTTCCTTACAAGTTTGACTTGTTTGGGTATTAATATTAGAGTATAGATTTTTTTTAATGAGTAATGTTTTAAATGGATTCACGTAAGAATATAGTATCTTTTTATAGCTTGATATGAAAATTTAAAAATAAAAGAACAATAAGCAACCTTATGTGATAAAAGTACATTAATAATAAGGAAATTAATTACAACACCTTTGTACACTTTAAGCCTTATCCTTATACTCTATATACACTAAAAATGGACAATATACCATCTGTAAGAAAAAAAAAAACATTTTGGGCCTAATACACCTATAAGAGGTGCTAGCTAAGTGAGCGGGTCCATTAATACCAATTCTAAATCCTAACACTCTTTATATAAATATCACTACAAGTGTTGGAAGAGTAACTCTAAATTGTCTAGAAAAAGGATAGGGTTAGAAAAAAGAAATTTAGGTTGTGGAACTAGGGGTTCATTCGGTCACATGATGTTCCCAAACAACCAGATTTGAGTCATGATTGCTATAGATGATCCGCTTCTGCCGAGAAGAATAATTATATGTCCCCAAACTAGCATTTAATCGATTTATTACACCATCATTAGGAGGTGACCAACCTATCGTCTCTTCTTATGAAACCAAAAAACTCACAACAACATGTCCCACACTTTGACTGAAGGGCAAAATTGACCCCTTTTTCTTGTTTTGAAGCATCTATTAGTAAGTAGGTTATTTTTGAGCTATTTCGCAAGTTGAAGGCTACTTTTGAGCTTGTTCTCTAGTCGCAAGGACATTTTGCGTAAAAAAACGTAACAGGAGGTAAAATTGATTTATTTTTTATAGTTCGAGGGTAATTTTGACACTTTTCCCTAATATGAAACTAGTAGTCTAACTACGATTTGAGCTCCTAATAGACTAACAAATTGAGTTTGTTAACTAACAATCAATAGGAATCACAGTTTTCATATTCTAACTTACTAAAAAATTTCAACAAGTGAAGAATTTTAAATTCTAACAACTTGTATACAAAGTGGGATATACTGATCAGACCTCATTTGTTTGCTTTTAATGGAGGTTTGAATCTAAATAGTTCAAAATCTAAGCACTTATTTAGAGCTCATTTGGATTGACTTATTTTAAGTGCTTTTTCGCTTTAAGCTCTTTTCTACTTTTTGCGGTATTTGGAAAGATAAAAAGTGATTTTTAAGCACTTATTTTTAGGCTAAAAAAAAATAAAAAAATAAGCTAAAAGCCAAAAGTTAGGTATTCTCAACTTATGGCTTTAGCTTTTTGCTTATAATCTATTTACCACCACTCTATCCACAAATACAAGCTCCACCACACCTCCCAACCCCACCCCCACTCACCACCACCCCCTCTTCACCCCCACTCTACCCCCACCTACCACCCACCCAACCACCATTAACCACTTCTGACAGCACAACCACCACTACCATCACTATCAACTACCACCACCCTCCTAACCTACCTCCCAACCCTCACCACCCTTCACCCACCATCCCCTACTCTCTACCGCCACCCCTACCCAACCACCCCAACCTTATCATCACTAATTAACCACCTTTGCAATCACAAGCACCACCATTGTCAACCATCACCACCGTCGGCAACAACCAACCACTTCTGTCATCACACTACCTCCGCTAACAACCATTACAATCAGTCTACCACCTACGATCTCCATCTTTATAATTATATTAGCTAAAATATCGCCGCCCGTCACCATCACCACCCCCTTGGCCACATTATCCAAGACCGCACACCACTATGACCAATCCTTACTACAAAGCCACCTCTACCATTATAACTAGCACCATCGCCAACTACCACCTATACCATTGTTAACCACCACACATTCTTCAGCTACCACCACCAACACCGCCAATTACTTACATCAACCATCTAGACCATCACAACCACCACCACACTACCAACCGCCATCATCAAGCTAGTCACTATAACATCAACCACCTCCACCATCACAGCTATCACCACGACCACCACTACAAAGCATCTCCATCGTCACTAGCAAACACAAATGTTTCAGATGTTGAAAAAAAAAATAGTCTCAATCATTCAGTGTAAAATCTAGAGACAACATCTTAATCATTCAGATGTACATTCAAATATAGACGTCTTGATTTAATGAAGACAAAGGGAGGAAGAAATGGATTAAGGTGTGATATAATAACACCCGAATGAGCATAGGATGCAAAAAAAATCTTCTTTTTCCTGTCACAAAGGGGACTTTGATGTTGATTTGCATGTGAAGGCTGAAAAGTCAAAATTCACTCAAGTGAAATTGTAATTAGGTGGTCTCGTGCTAGTAATAAAGGAACTATCTTTTCATACCTTAATTCATACTGATCAAACTGTAAGTGATCAAAATTTCAGATTCTAGCTAAAGAAATTTAGCATTACGTCAATCACCAAAGAAAAAACAAGTAACTAAACTGATGATTTAGCTGGTCACATGTTGTCAATTAGGATCCCCACCAAACCCTCCTTCATTCTCACAATTTAGTCTCAATGGAATTATAGTATATGCTAGCACTAAGAAATTAAATCTTGCATCATTGGCGGATCTTCTGTATCAGGCGTGGACTAGACACTCAGTAGCGGAGACAGGATATTCGTCAGGGGGTTCAAAATATGAAGAAGTAAACACGCAAAATTTGAAAAATGATGTTGGCGTTTGGGGGGGGGGGGGGGGGACACTATTTTCGATTAAAAAGTTCTTGTTCTTTGGTAGTGCGTGTACACTCAATATATTCAGCTCTAACTATATACAAATAGATAAAAAGTTTTACAATATATATATATACACACACAGAGACACGTTAAGTTTGACCAAATTCTTGCAATTGAATAGAGAGTGATAATTTGTACCTATTAAATTAAAATTTTCAATCCACCTCTATATATCTCAACAATAATAACCAGTATTAATTAGTCTTTGGCATAACGCTAGAAGTAGTTTTTTTTCTTCAAGGACGTAAAATTGATTATTAAACCAGCCATAGTCCGCTACCAAAAGTTGTGGTGGGTGTTAAGAACCGCTTCAATATTAATTAGCCAAAGGTTTCGGGTTTGAGCCCTATGAATGTAGCATCCCCCTCAAAATAGAAGATTCCGACGCAAATTAATCAGGCCCAAAATGGGCACCGAACTATGTGAAAAAAGGAAAAAAAAATATTTTGCCACTCTTAATTTAATGGCATCTGGCATTACATAGTAGATTTTTCACATTTTTTACTTGTGCGCTGCATTAAGTAGCCTACCTAAATGAAACAGCGGACGATTATTTAGCTGCTAACTAAAAAAGATGGAGAAAATGCAATATAGTAATATTACAGTATTCAAATTTTATAGCTCACAACTTTTTAGCTGCAATTAATATTTCTGAAATTGCAATGCTTTTTTAAGCGTTATAAGTGCACGTATGCTACCTAATTAGACTTAGGTTGAATCATGGATGAATAGGCATAAATTTCACAATAATTCGAATTGCTAATAATGGACACATTAGAATACGGAAATGCTGGGATCATTTTATGTTTTTCCTACCTTGTCTTGTATTAATGATTACCTGACCAACAATTGTAATTTCACTTTTAAGCTAGGAAAAGGAAGTGGGAAAAGTGAAGCTAAGAAAGGACTTTTTTCTTTTCTATCTTCACTGTTTTCACCATTGTCTTTTATTTTTATTTGGGTTGGGAGGACGTCAAAGCAGTTGAGAAAGAGTTTAATTAACTTCAATATATTAATAGGGTAGAGAATTTTATGTACTATTAAGTTATCTAAAAGATAACTATAAAAAATTGTTCGTTATTAGTGGAATTAATAATTTGAAAATTAAATAAAGCAAGTACATGTTACGTTATTACAGATTAAAATGCACTGGTAGCGCAAAAGGATTATTATTACTTTATGTTTATATAAGTTAAATTGGTTAAAAAGAGTTAATGGAGTGGCTTTTTCCTGGATGAAATGAAAATTGTATTCATATAACTGGAGAAACATTTCTCATTCCTTAGCCGGAAAAATATGTGATCATCATAAAAGAGAAATTGAATGGAACATAATTGACTGGATAATAGAGTCGTACAAATGCTTGTTTCTGCACAAATGAGACACATATATAGAGCTGTCACGTATCATGATTTGTAGTATCTTGACTTGTCCTCATTCCCACACTAAGGTGGTCTATCAATCAAACGCCATAAATGTATTACAGCTTTGTGCCTAATTTACTTAACATGTCTCCCTAAAAATGAAGTGGCTAAAAGTAGACCAAAACAATTGAGGCACATGTAACTTAATGCCATAGTAGGTACTTAATTTAGTATAGGCTTAATCCGTATGCGGTCCCCTAAATTTGTCACTTTTTTCTATTTTAGACTATTCAACTAAGTCATTGCTCCTATGAATCCCCAACTTGGCCGCCAAGTGTGTCTATCAAATACAATCCGACTTACATAATATTTATGGTGAGTTTCAATTTTTTTAACCTTGGGTGTGAATGTCACTTGCGTCTTATGTGAAAATTTCAACCAATTAAAACACCCACCCATTTTAATTATACATCTGATGTGGAAAATCACATCTGATGTGTATATCAGAAGCCTATTCATGTGAGCACGTTCAATTTTCTTATGTGATCTAAAGCTCTAATATATTAAGTGAAGATTCTAGCATCCGATCTATATATTTTCTTGTGATGGAGAAATGATAGAAGGCTAAATCTTGCATAACTAATTCCTCCATATGTATGTGCAGTATTTTGTGTATAATTAAAATAGGTGGGGTATTTTAATAGGATGAATTTTCCATGTAGGATGCGATTGACATTCACGCATAAGGCTAAACAAATTGAAACTCACCATATATATTATGTAAGTCAGATTGTGTTTGATAGATACACTTGAGGCCAAGTTTAGGAGTTCAATAGGAACAACACTTAGTTAAACTGCCCAAATGAAAAAAAAAAAAAAAGGGGACAAATTTAGGGGGCCGCATATGCATTAAGCCTTTAGTATACTAGGGAATTTGTCCGCGCTTCGCGCGGGATTTATAAAATATTATTTTCAAACATATTAAAAAATCTTAATTCTTTTTCTCTAATCTTTGAATCCAAATAAATTAGATTTCATGTTTTAAATAATTTTATTAATATGACATTAATTAGTCTGATATTTATCTAGCTTTTCTAGAATTTTTAATCTTCTCGAAATACTTGATTTTTGAATAAGTTGATAAAGGTGAAAATTATATTTCTTAAAAAGCAGGTAAATAAAGAAAAGAATTTAAGGAAATCTTAACTTTTTTTATGTGTGAGCTTAACAAAACTTAAAATATGAATTTATCTTTGTGCATTTATAAATATCTAACTTTATTTTATTTTATTAAAGAGTTAAACTGTTGGTGCTTCATAATTTTCACCTTCTTTAAATCAGCAAAGATAACCAACAACAACAAAATAAATTGAATTTTACGAAATCTCTTTTATCACTTCTCCCAACAGTTAACAAATACTAACTAATGGAGTCACAAACATCAAAATATTCTTCGAATTGAAAATTTTGTAGACAACAATTTTCACCTTTTTTTGTTCATTGCATATTGGTCAACTCCCTGAAACAAAATAAAAATATAAAAAATTGGGGGGAGGAGAGAAAACTTAGAATTAAAACACATAAATAAGTATTAAGAATTATTTAAAAAAAAATAAACTACTAATTAATAGGTTTTGGAGCTGCAGTTTCTTGCACTACACTTACAACATAATGACTTGGCATTTGATTAAGTGTCTAAACGTTATCATGGTAGCACAATTAAAGCACATGAATTGTGAATTGTTGAACTAAGAAAACGCCAACACGAGTGTATTCATCTTGCACCTATAAGAAAATTGAAGATTACTCTTATTTCTAATGAAAGAAACAAAATATCTATACGTTAAGTATTAACTGACACAGATACCGGACACAAAAAAAATATTAACCGAGAACTAAAAGACATAAAACAAAATCCACTTACACATACCAAAGCAAGCTGAATGATAAGATTGTGTGTGTGTGTGTATATATATATATATATATATATATATATATATATATATATATATATATATATATATATATATAGGAGCCCAAGGTTTAAAAGTTAAAGAACCTTTTAAATTTCATAATTAAGTGAAAGAAAATGGAGCCTTTCCATTTTTCAAATTAATGGGATCTGTTTTTTGTATTATAAATTCACTATACGTGGGCTTTTCCAGGGAAAATCAAACAGCTCTCTCAGCTTTAAAAATGTTGTGGTTATAATTTTCTTTATTACTTAATTCAATTTATTTAATTAGTATGGATATTGTTGGTTGTTAAGTAGGTAGAGACACAATAAGTGTTAGTTAATATGCAGCAAATGCAAAAGTTAGTAACGTAATATATTCACTGAAGAATTATTTTAAGAAGTGCTTTTGCCTATTTGTTTTAATAGCACATAGGTCAAGAATAATAGAAGAAATGCCAAAAAAAGGAGAAAAAAGATAAATAGCAATGAAGGTCATAGAGAGGTGCCACATGTCTATGCCTAGCTTTATGCTATATATAGATTCAAAATTCATTCAAGATTTGACTTAATGGAGCCTCTTTGTGTCAACTTGTACAACAATGCGGAACTGCTAATTAACACCATAATACTGTGAGTGTATCTCGAGTTTGGCACATGAAAATGAATATATCATAATTTTAATGTAATTATACAGCTCATTTAATCAATCTAAGCTTGAACAACATGGTTTCTTCTTAAAAAGAAGCTAGCGGCAGTTCACTGTGCAATTGGATTGGGGTACTGAAGAAGATTATAGAACAATATTGAGGACAAAAATATAATTTTCTTGGGTTAAGAGTAAAAAACACACCTCAAGTATTATATGTTTTTGAATTTTCTATGAATTTTCTACCTGAATTATCAGGTGTCAGAGTTTTCTACCTAAACTATCACGAATTAGTTTGCAAAACACATATCAACTATCACTTGTTCACTTTTCTTGCCTGAACTATCACCAACAAGTTTGCAGAACACACCTCAACTATCAGGTTTGAGGTGTGTTTTACAAACTAGTTGGTAATAATTTACATACGAAACTGTCACAACTGATAGTTGAGGTGTGTTTTGCAAACTAATTGGTGATAGTTAGGTAGGAAACTATGTTTTGTAAACTAATTGGTGATAGTTAGGTAGGAAACTCTCACATCCGTTCATTCAGATAGGAAACTCAAAAAAAGTTGATACTTGACGTAATGTAGCTCTAACGTTAGCTTTCATTTATCTGTTTTCTCTTCTTTGTTAAAATTGTGTGAAAATGTGAGCTTTTAGAGCTCAAGGTTTCATCAATGGTGGAAGAACAATGGAGAGCAAACGTAGCGAAGAAGTTTTATTTGAGTAAGAACTATTTTTTTTCATTACAAATGCAGCTGTACAATCTACTACTTATAGCTAAGACAAGATCAGAGGGAAATATTTAATAACTAACTTCTATAGCTAAGCAAATTAGGCTCCACTACTTTGTAACTAACTATCCAGCTAAGCAAGCTCCTACTAGTGAATAAAGTTAATAGCTAGCTAACTGTGCAAAATATTTAGCACACCAAGATTGCCTAACAGATGAAGATGTTGAGCATGGCCCAATCCTTTAGTCAACAAATCTGCTAGTTGCTGATGAGTGGAAACATACACATTATGCACCAGGCCTTGTTTGATCTTGTCCCTAATGAAATGACAATCAATATCAATGTGCTTCGTACGTTCATGAAAGATAGGATTAGCAGCAATTTGTATGGCAGACTTGTTGTCACTCAAAACAGTCACAGGACTCTTGATGGCAACATCCAGTTCTTGAAACAAACCAAGCAACCAAGTGATTTCAGCCACAGCAGAGGCAATACTCCTATACTCTGCCTCTGCTGAACTTTTGGAAATAGTATGTTGTTTCTTTGATTTCCAAGAAACCAAAGATTCTCCAAACTTGACCACATAACCAGTCATAGACCTCCTTGTGTTGGGGCAAGCTGCCCAATCTGAATCACACCAGCATGTCAAGTCTGCAGCAAGTGCAGCTTACAATCAAGCACCTTGTCCAACAGTCCCTTTCAAGTATCTAACCACTTAAGTAGCAGCATCCCAGTGAAATCTCTTTGTATGCTGCATAAACTGACTCAAAGTTTCAATAGCAGGTCTGGTTATTGTTGCTTACATCAGCTTCCCAATCAGTCTCTAGTAAGACCTAATGTCTGTCAAGAGATCATCACCTGAAATCCCAGTAACTTGATCATATTCAGCTTTAATCAATCTTAGATTTGACTCTAAAGGTGTAGCAGCAATTTTAGCATCACTGAGTCCCATGTCAGATATGAGCTCTAAGATATACTTCCTTTGGTTTAGAATAACCCTAGCCTTGGATCTCAGCACTTCAATTCCTAGGAAATACTTAAGCTCTCCCAGATCTTTTAGTTTAAACTGCTGATATGGAATCTATTTAGTTTCAGTAATTAAGTGTGCATCACTCCCAGTGATGAGTAAATTGATGGATATAAATTATTCATGATATTTTTTATATAAAAATAAGTTTTTAAATAAAACATGAATAAATATATCCTATTCTCGCATATTTTCTGACAAATTCTACAGGAAGAAGAGTACTGCAAAAGAATAGAGAAGAAACAAATCATCAAAGAAGTAACCAAAGAATTCAATAGATGCAACCACGAATTCATAAGTCATAACCGTGGAGTTTTACATGTGGGAATTACAAAAAATAACATTGAGAGAAGTTGCATAATCTCACACCCATCAAGTGTTGAAATCCACGGGTGTCACCGCCACTTTCATACTCACACCCGTCAACTATGGGCATCAAGAAAGAAGTTGCATAATACCACACCTGTCAAGTGTTGAAATCCACGGGTGTCACCTCCACTTTCATACTCAAACCCGTCAACTATGGGCATCAAGAAAGAAGTTGCAAAATTCACGGGTGCGACTACCATTGTTATACTCTCACCCGTCAAGTAAGGTCACGGATGTGAGCACTACTTCAAGGAATGCATTCGTAGGGGGGAGACACTAGATTTTCCTATAAATAGAAGCATCACTTTGCTTACAAATAATCCAATAATTTAGAAGACAAAGTGTTAATCTTGTTCTATTCTCTTTTCTTTCCCTTGTAGTAAAAATATGTCTCCAAGTCTTTCAATATTTCTAGTTTCTTAAATTCATATTTTCTCTTTTCTAACTCCATAATGGAG
This sequence comes from Lycium ferocissimum, assembly GCF_029784015.1. Lineage (NCBI taxonomy): Eukaryota > Viridiplantae > Streptophyta > Magnoliopsida > Solanales > Solanaceae > Lycium > Lycium ferocissimum. The sequence goes on from NC_081352.1 coordinate 25,421,400, forward strand.
TAATCTCTTTTTGTTAGGATAGTTGAAGAAACTTGGTGTAATGTTATATTATCTTATTTTAGTTATTCCTCATCTTGATATTATTTAAGTGTCATAATTTGTGTTGGAATGATATGTTCTACTAATCATTATCGTTACTCAAAAGATATTTTGTGTTATGATTATAGTTATATTAATTTGTACTTCTAACAAGGAGGAAATTAATATACTATAATAATCGCATAAAATATATATGTAAATATAATTTTTAGTCATCTATTATTCCAAATCTTTGAACTTTCTTCTTTTAATCCTAATTCTCACGGAGGGGTTATTTCAAGTTAGCTTTTAGGTTTAAATCTTTATCTTATTTCTTTCCGTCCTAATTCTCACGGAGGGACAGTCTCAAATAAGTTTATTGATTTGGGGGATCTCTATCTTATTTCTGTCAATTCTATTTCTCGCGGAGGGATTGTTTCAAATAAGTTTATTGATTTAAGGACTAATCGCAAGAGGTCTTTATTCCTCATAACACAAATCAAGTCTAGGAACTATTTTTACTGTTTTGTGGAATTTACTCTTAAAAGGTTTTATTGTCATATATACACTAAGTGGATTCAACGACTCCCAACTCTTTCTTTTAAGATAATCTTTTGAAAGTTGTTTCTTTTGTTAAAGTAATTTACAAACTTAAGTCACTACTCTCCTTTCATCAATCTGATTCTCTCAAATAGCAGCAAAAATACTACAAGTCTATAGCACAGATTTTTCAATCTCTGTGGGACGATATCTTCAACAATATTAGAATTTGACAGAGTACGAGCGAAATTTCTTATGCACTTTGGCCTCGTCATAAATCATCAACATAAACTAGTACTATCACCATCCCCTCCTTCCTTTTCAAGGTGAACAAGGAATAGTCATGAGCACTTTAGGTGAACCCAGCATTTAACAAGGCAGTGTTAAGCTTAATATTCCACTGTCTTGAAGCTTGTTTGAGTCCATATAGAGACTTCAGCAAATTACAAACTTTCTTCTCTCCCTGTCTTGTGAAACCTTCTGGCATCTCCATATAGACTTCCTCATCTAAGTCTCCTTGCAAGAAAGTATTATACACATCCATTTGATACAAAACCAACCCTTAGAAACTGCCAATGCAATGACACACCTAACAGTCACCATCTTGGTAACTGGTGAAAAAGTATCATGATAATCAAGTCCTTCTTGCTGACTGTATCCTTTGGCTACTAACCTGGGTTTAAATCTTTCCATTTCACCATTTGCTTGATACTTAATCTTGTACACCTATTTTGAGCCAATGACATTCTTGCCTTGAGGTAAATCAACCACTGCCCATGTCTTATTATCCTCATGGGCTTGAACTTCCTGTTTCATTGCCAAAATCCACCTTTCATCCTGTGCTGCAACTTTGTAAGTAGGAGGCTCCACTAATGTGGAGAACTTTGCCAAGTAACAAGATAAGATGTAGTAACTTTATCATATGACAAATAATTTGCCACATAATATTTGTTAGGCTGACCTTTGTTAGGACCTGTATAATCCTTCATCCAAATAGGCTATTAGATGGTTCTAGTTGTTTTTCTGGTGGGAGCAATAGGAGCATCTGAAATTACATGATCGAGCTTTCACCGGCACTACCGTGAGGAACATGTGGGGTTGCACGATCGGCAATTTACCGAGGCCCGGCATTCGATCTCTCAGGTGGTGTAGAACTATCTACAAGTGACATAGTGTCATGAGCTATGACATTAACAGGAGACTGGTTCAGCAAATCTGCACCAGGTGGAATATCGTGAACTTCTGAAGCTGCCAATACATCTGATTCATCATCAATAAAATGATCATCAAAACAGTCAATAGTAGGTTAGGCTGGAAGTTGTTTGTTAAGTTTGTTTGATTCAGCAAAGGGAAATGTGTGTTCCTTGATCACCACATCTTTGCTGACAAAGAACATTGTGGTACTCATCTCTATCAACACATATCCCTTTTGTGTCTCAGAGTAGCCCATAAGAATTGCAGGCTTAGCTCTTTCTGCAAACTTGTCCCCCTTAGGGACCATTGTGGCATAGCACAAGCATCCTATTACTCTCAAGTGTGACAATAAAGGGGGTCTAGAATATAAAATTTCATATGGACTCTTCCCTCTAACAATTGAGGAAGGAGTTTTGTTGATTAAATATACTGCTGCTATAATGTACTTTCCCCAATATCTAATAGGCATATGAGATTGAAATCTGATGGCCCTTGCTACATTCAAGATGTGTCTATGCTTTCTCTCTACTATGCCATTTTGCTGTGGTGTATGTACTGGCTGCTTTGTTGTATAATACCCAAACTATGAAACAACTCTTTGCATTGAGAATTGAAAAATTATGCCCCATTGTCAGACCTTATTACCTTGACCTGTGCTCTAAACTGAGTTTTTACCATTAATAGAAAGCGTTTAATTGCTACAATTGTTTCAGGCTTCAATTGCAACAAATGGATCCAAGTGTACCTGCTACAATCATCCACCACAGTTAGAAAGTAATATTTCTTATCAAAGGTAGGAGTTTTGTATGGTCCCCAAAGGTCTATATGCACAAATCAAAAGGTAAACTAGCTCTAGAACTACTAATGGGAAAAGGTAGTCTAGTCTGTTTGGCTAATGGACAAATTGAACAATCACTATTCACATTATTATGCACTAGATATAAATGCTTCATAGCTTGTGATGAAGGGTTCCCAAGTCTCATGTGCCACAGAGCATAGTCTTGAACTGGAACAATTGCATCCAGCTTCTGATGCTCCTTTATTCCATCAGTTTTTATTCCATCATTGGTGTTCTGTGTCCTTATTCTTCACATTATTCTAAATATGTACAATCCTCCATCTTTCTTACCAATCCCCTTCACCCCGCCACTGTGAACGTCCTGAAAAACACAAAAGTCAGGGTAAAAAGATACAAAACAAGACAATTGCCTAGTGATCTTGGACACTGACAATAGATTATACTTGAAATCTCGCACTAGTAGTACATCTTTTATGACTTCATTCACAAACATAGGTGCATCACCAATGTGTGAAATATCTGCCTTAGCTCCTATAGGCAAATTCACTTTATCTTTGTGTGACTTAACCAGATTATGGTCTTCACTCATCAAGTTTTTATTTGTTGCTATGTGATGAGATGCCCCAGAATCCACAATCCAATCATCTGGAGAAAGATTAGCCATTAAACAAGTAGCAATACCTGGCATGTCAAATTGTTTTCCTTTTGCAACTTTGTTCAGCAGTTCCAATATATGTCTGTATTCCTCCTCAGTGAAACGTGATGCTTTTGCCAAAAAAGCATTGTTCACCTCATGACTGGTATAAGGTTTCTGATTTTGACCCTCATTGTTCCCAGAAACATTGTTTGCTGAAGGAAAAGGGTGTTGAGTACCACCACCACTACCATGCCCTTGACCTCCATATACTCCAGCACTGTTATGACCTCCCTATGAGTATGCATTACCATAACCAGGTTTCCTCCTTTGTTTCCAATCAGTAGGGTAACCAATCAACTTATAGCAATTATCCTTAGTGTGACCAGTGAAATGACAAAATTCACATTGCAAGGATGATTTCTTTCCTCGATAATTCTGCATTCCTTGATTATAATCTTGATTATTATGGTTAAATCCCTGATTCCCTTGGTTTCTAGTAATTTGCATAGCTATTGGATCTGATTTCTCATTTGCTATGACCAAGCAGGCTGAGTCTTTGTGTTTCATCCTCTATTATCATAGCATAAGCTTGATTCAAGGATGGAGTAGCACCTTTCAACAGAATTTTTCTACGTCTTTGGCTCATATGAGTCATTCAATCCACTCAAAAATTGTATCAATCTCAACTCACATGGGTGATCTACATAATCCTTTGACTTAGGAAAATCACAATTTGGGGAAGGAACAACAGCATCATACTCATTCCACAGTGTCTTAAGTTTTGTAAAATAAACTGAGACAGTATCAGTACTTTGAACAAGAGTTGTGATCTCTTTGTGCAGTTGATAGATCCTAATTCGATTCACCTTATCAGACCGTTCCTTCAAATCTTCCCAAACTGTCTGCGCACTTGTAGCATACACAACACCACTGAGTAATTCTACAGCAACAGTACTCATTATCTATGACAATACAATGGCATTGCAAGTCTCCCATTGTTCATGTAACTCTTTTTTTTATTATTTTTCCTTCGAACAAGTGCCTGTCACAAATCCATATTTCCTTTTTCCAAGTAGTGCAATTCTTATCGACCTACTCCAAATTCCATAGTTCTCAGATCCAGTGAGTTTTATGGGAATCAACACTGAACCTGATGCATCTGATGCACCGATGTATAGAGGATGAGTTGATTCGATCTTCTCAGCTGCCATTGATGAAATTCTTCAGAAACTCAGAGTTGTTTGGAAAATTTGTGAAATCTAAGCTCGTGAAGAACAAACTTAGAATCTAGACTCAATTTGAAACTTGAGAAATCTGGAAAATTTGCGAAATCTAAATTCGCGAGGAACAAGTCTGAATTGAATTTAAAATTGCAAAGTCTAAATTCGCTCTAGCACTTTCTACACAGCCAGTATCGTCGGGCTCTGATACCATGTGAAAATGTGAGCTTTTAGAGCTCAAGGTTTCATCAATGGTGGAAGAACAATGGAGAGCAAACGTAGGGAAGAAGTTTTATTTGAGTAAGAACTATTTTTTTCATTACAAATGCAGCTGTACAATCTACTACTTATAGCTAAGACAAGATCAGAGGGAAATATCTAATAACTAACTTCTACAGCTAAGAAAATTAGGCTCCACTACTTTGTAACTAACTATCCAGCTAAGCAAGTTCCTACTAGTGAATAAAGTTAATAGCTAGCTAAATGTGCCATGTAGACTAACAAACTTAATAAATTGCTTCACCGTTTCAATTCTAATGCAAAAGAGGGAGTCTTTTATTGCATAATTGGAGACTTTCTTTTGGCAGAAATCAGAAAGCGATGATTATATTTATGGGCCTAGTAGAGATCTAGAATCCAGGCCGAAGTGTACACACACACAATTTTGGGGCCATTATCTAAGTTATAGTGTGTAAAAAATCGCTAATTTCCTCCCTTTGAAACAATTTGAGATACACTTGTCTAAATTTGTGTTTGACAAATTCTAATTTCATAGCTCAAGTTTAGGTGCATATGATTGTCGTTCAATCATTTTTATCTGAACTTCATGCACATATGACTAAAGTTCAATCAGTTTTGCTTGAACTTTAGATAGATATGCCTGAATTTAAGCCATATGGAACTTTAGATATTTTGTCTGAGGTTAAGCTTTGTTAAGCTAGCCTAACTTTAGATACCGCATATCTAAAGCTATTCCAAAATAGATATATATGCAACAACAAAAAATAGTAAAATAGGTACACATTAAATAACAATTTCCAAATAAAAATACCTTACGATATTTGATAAAGAAATGGATCTTGGGTCTAATTCAACCCTCAAAGCTAGCTCATGATGGAAGAATTGTCAACGCCCATATAATGGGACCGTCCATCCCTTTTTCATATGATGTGAGACTCTTCAACACGGGTCATTTGCACTTTTTCCCCTACTTTGTGCTGGTCTTTAATTTTTGCCTCTCAAGGAAAACAACTTTTTCGCGGCATAGATTTATATTTTCGCACCATAATATCCGGTGACCTTAAAGGACTTATGTCCAACTAGGTATAAATTTGATTTTGACGGACAAAAATTAAAGACCAGCCCATTTTAAGGGCAAACCGTGTGATTTCTTCCTTCAACACTCCACCTTAAACCTAGGACTGCATATTTGAAACCTGACCAATTTTATATGGGGATCCAACATCATTAAACAAGAACTGAAATGGGTTGTGCTGGGAAATAATGATAAAAATATAGACATTAAGCCTAACTCAACTTCAAAAATTAGCTCATGAGAGGGATTGCCTAGGACCGTATAAGCAAACCACACATCCTTTTTCATCTGATACAAGACTTTCAACAATTTCTTTACGAAAATCTGTTGGAAATCTTACGAGAAGTACTTGACCATGAACACTTGTACGGAATTCTTGAAAGCTTGAGGCATGTCCGAAGACACTGTCCTTAAGAATATTTCACCCGGTATAGGTATGTCCACCAGAATTCAACAAGCTCTTCTAGTACAAAACTAGGAGCCAGAATCTAACAAAGATTTCACAAAGATAAAAAACCCAACACACTATCAAATGAGCGTTAATCAGAAATTTGGTTCTTAGTTTCACATCTACTTTGGAAGGAAGTAGACTTCCAATATGTAGAGATGTTATCCAACGCAAATCATATGAAGAAGCTCCAACGGACAAAATGACTTAATAGTAATTAGGAGTAAAGATAAGGCAATTAAGAGTATTAAAGGTAATTAAGAATGGATATCAATGTGTTGCATTTGGTCAATTTGAACGTTGGAAGAATTGAATGTGTAATAGTGGTCTATTGAAGGAGTGAAAATAATTGTCTTACAATTACCCAAAATAATTCTTTTGAGATATTATCTAATAGTTTTTCAACAATTCCCCACATATCTCAAAAAGAATATTATGGAATAGAATAAAATAAGAATCTTTGCTAGGTTTCCACATATGAATGCAATGCATCGAATCTGGTGTTTCGTTATTGCGATTTTGTGCTAAGAGGCCATGCGAGTGTCCTGGCATTCATGAGTGCTCTAGAAATCTGTAATAATTTCATAGAAGCGGCACCACTCGACACTCATATAGTTCCAATCATCAAGTGTATTCTGCAGAGCAATACACCACCTATAAAGGATATGAATTGGATTAAGAGTTTAACTCATCCTCATTTTGCCTTGCAGTAATACACTATATTCAGACACTATAGGAAGAGACATAATTTAATAGTGCACTTTTGATCAGCTAATGACTTGTTATTACCCATATGAACCTAATTCATGGGATCTCCAATCACATTGGTTAGGTTACCATCATTGTTAATCTTTCTCAATTGACAAAATTCTCATTTCCCTCGATGTTTCTTTTAGTCTTGTGAATCGGCTAAATTCACCTCAGACTTCACACAATTATAAAAACTATCACATCTCACAACAGCGCTGTTTTATCACTTTACGTCTCAAACCGATATGTTTTATTGCCATTGAAAATTTTATTTATTCACTACAGCTAACGCTGCTTGGCAACCATAATATATAGACACGGTGGTTTTATCCCAACCTCAATACTCACGAAGAAGTATCTTAACCTCATTACTAGCTAACTCCAAACCATAAACTCAGATTTTATTATGGTCTGTTTGGCTGATTTTTATATTATTATTACACCCCCACAGTTGGTAAACACATAATCACTGATGAATTTTGAGATCCACTTAGCATTATTGTACCCTCTCTAGTATAACAAATATTAATTCATTATAATACATTATTATGAGCTACTTCTCTCCAAATAATATAAAAAGAGAAGAAATAACATCATAATATATTTTAGGATCATTATCAACAAGAAAAAAAAATCTTCATCAAAATCTTTTTCCGCTCTTATCCTCAAAATCTTTGTTTCCAGAAACGTTTTGAATAATCAAGACCAAGTGAAATATTATCACTTTTAAAAATTTCTAACCATAACTCTAGTAAGACACCATGACCCCCGCATTTTAAAAAAAATTCAAATTAGAAAATAATAATTTCATAACTCATAAGGCACCGTAACACCCACATTTTAAAAAAATTTAAGATAGGGGAACAATATTTTCATAACTCATAGAAGTACTACTAATTTCTCACAATACATTTCATCTTATAAATAACAAGTTAATAATATAACTTCATCCAAATAATTTTGTAAAATTTACTCACACTATGTCACGTTAATAAACATTTTAAGAAAGTAATATAAAAAAAGTAAGTGCAAATACTAGTATTTGCCATTTATTTAAAAATAAAAAGCACAAATAAATTATGGTTACAATATCTAGTGCTCATCTTTATCATAATCAAATAACCTTCACTCCATTTTTTTTTCAAATACGAGTTTAAGAAGATCTTTCTCTTTCCAAAAACTTGGGTAGTTTTTTGAATCACCAACATAAATAGATAATTCTTCTTCTTCAACTTGGGTGACACAAATTTATTTTGTTAGCACAAAGAAGCTTAGTAGCACCAAAGTCATCTAACAACTAATGTCTTACCCACAAGATTCACTTGAGAAATGATCACATTAATTATATCATCCGCTTAGTCAAATTTATTTTTGCTTAGCGGTATTATCATTTTTCCGAATTCTCTTCTACATTAAAGGGAAGGATGGCTCATTTTGCCATACACCAAAAAAATATTATTTTCATTGAATGGTGGCATAGGCGACGTTTTAGAAAAGGCGTAAGAAGAGGGAACAGGTCGGTTCAGGAGGGAGGTAATGATTCGTTGGAGACGTGATTTTGAAAGTTGTTTTGGTAAAAGGTGTATGACTTGATTGGCACATTCTGCAGTTCAAACACACATATGAGCGCTGATAGGATTACTAACCTGAGTCACAGAGACCAGGTCCTTGGACAAATTTTTGAGTGTGTCAAGCAAAAAACTTTAAAGTGTGCGCCATTGCTTCTGCTTACACTTTATTGATTCTGTCATGCATATATACCCGGTTCTTTGATTTCGACACTCCAAGGATTTAGTTCTTCCTTTTTGTCACCAACGTCGCACACCCTCCTATGGAAGATTCAAGGGGATTTTTTTTTTCTTGAACTAGGAGCTGTCACGACCAATCAACTAATGACTTTGGGTCCCTTATAATTGTAAAAAGGATGAATCAAGCTTCTTTTAGCCCATATGGGTAGCACATTTCTTCTCCCTTTTTGAGATCCTTTCTTTTGAGGACCTTGTTCCTTCCATTTTTTTTTTTTTGAGAACCTTTCTTTTGAGGACCAACTCCTCCTATTTTAACTCCCTTTTTGACAAAATTATCGTTCCTCTGAAAAGCCTCAATCCTTGCTTTACATGCCTCCTTGTAATGTCATCCTTTCCCACAGTGAGTGCACAGCCAATTTTCAGTTGTGGAGACATAACCAATTTTCAGTTGTGGAGACATACTTGCTGTGTGGATTGTAGGGGATTTTCTCCTTTTTAAATTCAAGCGCTTTTTTACCATCTCCTTTACTCTTGTACATGGAGGTAATCACGTCAGAAAACTAGGTCCACTTGAGAGCTTTGTCAAGATCAAACTTGACCCTTTTCAAATCGTTTTCTAGTAGCTCATTCTTCTCAATCTCAGCAATGAGGCTTAGTTTTTCTATCTTTAACTCATTTTCAAGCACTAGAAGAGTTTCACCTGCTTTACTTTTTCCTTGAAAGACACTTTCACGCCTTCTCTCACTTGACTTTCTAACAAAAAATTTTGTTGGTTAGTCTCATAGATTTGTTTCTTCATTTCTCCAGAGGATATACGTAGGTCGTCCATTTCTTGCTCTATCTTATCAATTACTTAATTCAGCTCACCCTTCTCAGTAATCAGAACGTGATACGCATTAATTAACACGCTTGATAATGATATCGCCTTTTCTTTTTGAGGAAGCTTTCAAGTTTTTCTTTGTGTCGAGAAAGTTTTTCTCCTTCTCCTCCTCATCATCATCATCTATGTCAGACTCAGCCATGAGTGCAAATACTGACTCATTTTTAGTTGCTTCATCTTCAAAGGCCATCATTGATGTGTCCCCTTGGTCATTTTCATCTTCAGATTCACTAGAGGAATCTCCCCATGTAGCAAGCGCTTGTCAGCAACTTCTCTTCTTCTGAATCTCCTGTCGGGGACCTGGTTCCTTCTGGCAGTCCTGTCATAATTGTCCTGCTTATTTTGAGGACAATCCTTCATGAAGTGACCAGGTTTCCCACATTTGTACGTGACAGCAGTTGTCGTTTCCTCTGAAGTTCCTGTTGGAGCTTCATGTCTTGGTGAATCCACTATTCTTCTTGATTATCTTATGAAATCTCCGCATAAGATAGGCCATTTCAGATTTATCGTCACTTAAATCTCCTCTGGCAGCTTTAAGAACAAGATTTCTTTCTTTATTTACTTCATTCTTTTCTACCTTCTTCAAGGTCTTCATTCCATATGTCTTGAGATTTCCTATTAGTTCATCAACAGTCAGCTTAGGGAGATCTTTGGCTTTATAGATGGCATTTATTTTGCTGTCCCAAGAATCAGGCAAAACTCCGAGTAGCTTCCTTACCAGTTTGGTAGATGTGATGACCTCTCCTAGAGAGCTGAATTCATTAATTATAGAGGTGACTCTAGTGTGCATGCCATGGATAGATTTGTCCTCTTTCATTTTGAACAGCTCGTACTATGTAGTGAGCATGTCAATCTTGGGGTTTTTTTACTTGAGTTGTTCCTTCATGGGCAGTTTGGAGAGCTTCCCAAATCTCCTTAGCAATTGTACATGATGAAATTCGATTGTACTTTTCTGCTCCTATGCCATAGACAAGAATCTTCTTTGCTTTATAGTTCTTCTCCACAGCCTTCTTGTCTGCCTCAGTATATTCTTTCCTTGTTTTTGGAGTGGTTGCCAAGCCAGCTTCATCTTTGCTTACAGGGAGATGAGGACCATCACAAATAATGTCCCACAGCTCTGAGTCTTCAGCCATAACGAAGTCATGCATCCTAGCCTTTCACCACCCATAATATTTTCCGTTGAATATGAGAGGTCTGGTGGATGATTGACCTTCTTCCAAGTTTGGTGGGGATGCCATTTCACAAATTCTTTCCAGGTGTTAACCTTTTAGAAAGCACCTACTTTGATACCACTTGTTAAAGGTTGTGCGTCCATCAAACAGTATATAGAGAGACCTGGTTGCCTACCGCCTTCTCTCAGACATTGCAGTAAGTAAATAACACAAAATTTTACCGTGGAAAACTCCCTGCTCAAGGGATTAAATACCACGACCTACCACATAGGATTTCACTTTACTACACTGAACAACTTCATATTACAATCTCTTGCAATCTAGGAATTCGACTCACATAAATCCCTCACCCTTATAATACACCTGTTGTAAGCTACAACTCTTGAATACCCTTAGCCATGCTCACAACCACATTTGACTAACTCTAGCCAAACCAACTAATACACTTGACTAACTCTAGCCAAACCAACTAATACACTTGACTAACTCTAGCCAAGGGTACTACTCAATAGATTGAATAAGTAAACTGCCTAACAACTACTGAGAATTTAAGATACCTACAACAGCTTCTTGAAAGAAGAGTAGGTTTACAGTTTAAAGAGCAAATGAACAAAGACTCGCAACAACCTAAAGAACATAGACAAACCACTACAAAAAAAAAGGTAATTTGTGGAGGTTGAAAGTTACAATTCGCAGGGTTTTAGCCTCCGCTAATTGCTTGAGGAGGCTAAAACTCCCGCGAATTGCAACTTTCAACCTCCGCAAATGACCCAAGTTTTGTAATGACATAATCTAGTGTCTGGATCAGGTTCTTCAACTTGTAAGTGACTTTGTTCTTGAGAGCACTTGTGGCGGCAACAATTTGCACAAGATGGTTTAGGTTTTCAGGTGATGCACAATATGTTGGAACATGTTCTATATATATTAAGAAACATGTGGGTGAGATAGAGACCACTCATCCTATGTTTGACTTAAAACATGAAGTCGCAACACTAATATCGTACGCTTGTACAATAATTGCGGGGGCAGTAGCTTTACGATTCGTTAGCCGCATTGGATCGTACAACGAACAAAGAGAACAGATCGCGAACCCGATTTTTCTCTATATCTTCAGTAGTGTGACAATCATCAAAACATAGAATGTACTTTGTTTTATCAAATGCACTTCAGTTATTCATGCTAGACTAAACTACGTTGTTAAGTTTTATTACTTAACATCTGGTCCAAGTTGAAGAATATTGAAAAATCAATAAGTGAAAGCAAATGTAATGAGAACTAGGGACAGAACATGTGCATATTTGCTTTAAGTTATAATATCACCTTTGCTAGGGCGCCAATAAGATGCAAGCTGCTAAGCCTCACAGATTCCTGTTCATGCTTCTCATTTGTATAAATTCTGAGAAATGGGTCAACATAAAATGGTATGTTTTCTGCATAAAAAAAAAAGTATTAGAAGAATAAACTACTTCTAAAATAACAAAAGCCAAGAATGAAAGTTCAAGGTGGGGGGGGGGGGGTGAATTGTAAATTTTTCGATCTGTTAGTCGACTAGGTTAAATCGATGAGTCGACCGTTGCTTAGAGAATGCTAAAGTAAGGTGCGAGAAGATAAATGACACAAAGTATTTTATCGGTTCGTATTCAATATGAATCTTAGTCCAATTCCTTAGGCCGCAAGGGTGTTCTCTGTGCTCTTTTTGTTAAAGTTGGTACAATAGAGGTTTGAATGGAGCTCCTACGTCTACACTCAAATCACTCTTAATCTTTTTAATACAAAGCCTCACAAGCTATATTATAACTCTCCTTTCTTTTTTCTTACACTATAAATCACTCAGACATACAATGTTTATGAAAAGTAAAGCAGAGCACTGAGAGAATGAGACTAAGCATATTTCTTGTTTTTGTGAAGCAGCCCTTTTATAGATGCTTAGGCTCTTCACGCAGAGAAATCAACCCAAGGGATTTGATCCTTGGAAAAAGGAATTAGTGATCCTATTTCCAAGAATAAGGCTGGAGCCGTTTTTCTTCTTTCCTTGTGCGATGAGGCCGCATTATCAATCAACAAGATTGTTACACTCCGTGGGATATTCCTTCTTTAATGGCGCAGATATCCTTTCCTTCCTTGAATTGATTTAGTACTGCTGGAGAATATCTTATCAGCCACCATGATATTTGTGATATAGTAGTATCCAATTGTAGGGCTGGGAGGTCTTCACTGAGTTAGACTTGTGTAAGCCCATCTCGTTTGGGCTGCCTTGTGGGCTCTTTTATTCCTTGTGCGATTCAATTATTATACCTGCACAAATAAAATTGTCATCATAAAAACTTGACACTAACAATCTCCCCCTTTTTGAGGATGACAATTTTAAATGAGATGTAGTCAACTTCCCTGTGGCGGATGCTCCCCCTGAATGGGTGGAGGCTCCTCCTGATCAGTTGACTTATCCTTGTAGGCTCCCCCTGAGCAGTTGACTGTCTATTTCTCCCCCTTTGGCATCACTCAAAAAAAATAGACAAAGAAACAGCAAACTTATATATAAGCTTATAACATTAGTAAGATGCTGAACCAATCAGCACAAAAAGATTAAACCAAAGTGCAACACAAAAACAAACGAACTTAGGTCCCACAAAAACATTGTTTAAACAGACCAAAAACAACCAGATTTAAAGGAACTATTCCTGGCGTCGGAACACTGGACGATGAAGGAAATAAGCCAAGGTATTCACAATAGCATCCTTCATTTCGATCAATGGAGTAGTGAGACGTTCGGTGCATGGCGCCAACACCGGCTTGAAGCTTGGCGGATAATTTGACCGCTTCCTTTATCACAAAGATCCGGTTTAACCCGCTTGACTTAGAGACATCGCACCTGTTTCCTTAGTCGTATCACGAATCTTCTTTACTTGAAACAATGTGGATGCCATTAAGTCTTTGATGGACTCAATCTTCGCATCCATAGAGGAAAGTTTGGAGAGAAGTTCTGCATAATATTCAACAGAGACGACAGAAGGATCTGATTTTTTCACTTTGGTGGAAGGACCAGGTTGAGATGCATCATAGACTTCCTTTAGCACCCAAGATTCATTGCTCAAGACATACCCCATGCTACCAAATGCCCTAGAGTTGTAACACTGCTTAACGAGAGTAATGGGATAGTCGACTAAGTCAATTTTGTGGACTTCAAGTATGCGAGAGATGAGCATACCATATGGGAGGCTAGAAGGATTTGAAGCACACTCAATCATGTAGTGGATGGCTATGGAGGAAAAATTAATTTTCTTCTTAGAGAGAAGGCAAAAAGCAAAGATGGCATCACGTTGGGAGATAGTAGAGTAAGACCCAGCACGAGGGACAATAGTAGTCGCAACCATATGAGCCAACACACGAGCCTCAAAAGAGATGTTGGACAGACCAATTTGAGTAGGGACAGAAATGGAATTGGAAAGGGTTTTCTTAACATCATCAAAGGAGACTTCAAGGGATTCAGGCCAGGAATTTTTGGGAAGTTCGAAAAAACCAGAACAGGTGCAACTAAGAATAGAGTCAAGGACAGAGCAATTTAATACAATGTGGGTACCAAGGACCATGGTTTCAAGTTCATTAGCCTTAGAGGACCGGAGATTTGGATAAAACATACGAACAGGGGTTTCATACACATGAGGAGGGGTTTTGAAAAAAAATTCCCAACCTTGATAGACAAATAAATGTTTTACCTTACAACACAGAGAAAGCATATGGTCAAGATCAACAATCCTACCAGATACAATGGTTTTGTCTTCAAGAGACGAGATGAGTTCTTAATGGTAGTCATCCCAAAATTTTTTGCGAAGATCAAGGGGTTTATCAGTGATGGTTTTGAGTTTCTTTGAGGAGGTTGAACATGCAGCATCAACAAAGGCTCGCTTGCTAAGATTGCAAATTGGAATGGAGTCGGAGGCGTCAGAGGGTTTATCAGTGATGGCTTTGAGTCTCTTTGAGGAGGTTGAACATACAGCATCAACAAAGGCTCGCTTGCCAAGATTGCAAATTGGAATGGAGTCGGAGGCGTCAGAAGAAGAGAAGTCGCCGAAGTTTACAGAGTCATGAGGAGCAGGAGAGAGGCTCTTACTAATTTCCTTTAGCCTGGAGCTTTGGCGTGTGGAGAGAAGGTGGGTTTTCTGATTTTTTACCATTGAATAGACGAGATGCAGACAGGAGGGTTTGGCGGGGAAGGGTAGAGATGAAGAGGAGAAAAAAAGGGGAAAGGTTTTATAGGGATATGTATGAAAAGGGGAAAAGATTTTATGGGGAAAGTAAAAATAGGAAGTTAAACATGCGAAGATGGGACGGTCATAATTGGGATGGGAATGCAATTTATGGCAAAGATTTTGAATAGCCAAAAATTATGGCACGGATTTCTACACGGTTAAAAAATTAGACTGATTTATTAATAATTCCCAAAGATCTTCTTAGCATGCAGAAACGTTCTTTAAGAAGAGGTTTAGTAAAAATATCAGTAAGCTGGTTTTCAGTGTTAACAAAAACTATTTCAAAATCTCCTTAAGCAACATGATTTCTAATAAAATGATGCTTAATATCTATATGCTTAGCCCTAGAATGATGCACAGGATTTTTGGACAGACAGATAGCAATCGAATTATCACAGAAAATTTTTATAGGTTTAAAAAACAAGTCATAATCACTTAGTTGATAAGACATCCAAATTAGTTGTGTGCAGCTGTCACGACCCGAGCTACGGGCCGCGACGGGTATCCGAGGCTAACCACCGAACACCACTCACTTACCTGCTTATCTGCTATTATTCATACTATATGCTCATAATCATGTAAACCGGAATTTTTCGAAATACATTTGCTTTTATAAGCATAAACCCTTCGGCTATCCGAAATAATATAT
>NC_081352.1:25437116-25466253 GCF_029784015.1 Lycium ferocissimum
TATCTTGTTCTAAAGGCTGTCTTGGGAATATCTTCTTCTCTCGACTCTTACTTGATGATAACCCGACCTCGATCTATTTTTGAAAACCACTTGGCACCCGAAGCCGATCAAATAAATCATCTATTCTTGGGAGAGGATACTCGCTTCTTTATCGTCACTTTATTCAACTCGCCATAATCAATGCACATTCGCAGGAGCCATCTTTCTTTCTCACAAATAAGGCCGGTGCTCCCTACGTGAAGAACCGGTCTAATGAACTCCTTTTCCAAAGCAAATCTTTCAACCGTGCCTTTAACTCTTTAATTCCGCCGGAGCCATTCGATAAGGAGGAATAGAGATAGGCTCGGTATCCGGCAACACATCAATGGCGAAGTCAATCTCCCTTTACGGAGGAAAGCCGGAAGCTCATCGGGAAATACGTCCGAAACTCACTTACTACCGGAACAGATCGGAAAATAGGAGACTCGCTTCCGTATCATGAACTCGAACTAAATGATAAATATAGCCCTTAGCTATCATCTTCCTTGCCTTGAGGTAGGAAATAAACCTACCTCTCGGAGTTGCCGTATTACCTTTCCATTCAAGCACGGGCTCTCCCGGGAATTGAAAGCGAACCAATTTCATTCGGCAGTCAACATTGGCATAATAGGAGGCCAACCAATCCGTACCTATTATAACATCAAAGTCTAGCATCTCTATCTCAACTAAATCAGCTTTGGTCTGACGATCACATATCATAATTATACAATCCTTATATACTTGCTTAGCTATCACGGGATCACCAACCGGAGTGGATACCTCAAAAGGTTTGATTGGCTCGGGTTTCACCCCAATACGATTAGCAACATATGGAGTAATATATGATAACGTAGATCCCGGATCTATCAATGCATACACATCATAATGATCCCCAATATTCGTTTCCATGACTCGAGCCAACTACTAACCAATAATGACATTATTCATCCATTGATGACTCACTTGTTATGCACTTCTACAATTCATGAGTCTCGACTTATAAATACTTCAAATAGCATGTAAAGGTCATGAAACTTACCTTAATAATAGAGGAACAAGCTTGGAGTGGTGATTCACCCTTAGCACCAAAACCCTAGTTTATCTCTCTTGGGATTTCTTGATGTGGATGACTTTAATGGGTTTCCTTCACTTGATTCTCTTGATTTCTTGTTGATGATCTTTGATTTCTATAGATTTCTCATGGATGAAATGTTTGGAACTCTCTAGAGATTTCTTGAAGTGTGGAGGTGAAGTATGGAAAATGAAATGAGAATGAAAAGGTCCCTTATATTAATCACAAAAGTCGATTTTTAATGAACAAATCGTCGGTACAGACAGTGGTCGTAAACCACGGTTTACGGACCGTATACTAGTTTACGGTCCGTCCTCCATGCACGTATTTAAGCTTAAGAAAAACGTAAAGTTGAGATTTTTGATTGCTTGGAGGACGATCGCACTATACGGTCTCGTAAATCACTTTACGGGCCGTATTGTGCACTATACGACCACCGGGCCGGGAAATTTTCACAACTTTATTATTTCCACAAAATTCATGATTGGCCATTCCCAACTTAACAACACATCATATACTCAAGCTCTTCATCGTTCTACTCGTCACTCAAGTACGGAAAAATTTCGAGGTGTCACAGCAGCATTGACCAACAGCAATGTATTCAGCCTCAGTAGTAGAGAGAGAGACTGATCCTTATTTTTTGCTATTCCAGGAAAGAAGAGATTCTCCTAGAAGCTGGCAAGTACCACTGGTACTTTTTCTATCATCTTTATCACCTGCAAAGTCTGTATCTGAAAAACCTTTAAGTGTAAAATCGTTGGTGTTCGGATACAATAAACCATAATTAGTTGTTCCATGAAGGTATCTAATAATACGCTTGACAGCAGTAAGATGAGATTCCTTTGGAGCAGCTTGGAATCTAACACACTTGCACACACTAAACATGATATCTGGTCGACTAGCAGTTAGGTAAAGCAACGATCCAATCATACGGCGATACTTAGTTTCATCAATGTGTTTTCGCCTCATCCTTATCAATAGTACAAGTAGGAATTATTGGAGTTCCCATAGCTTTGGAGTCGAGACATTCCAAATTTTTGAACGAGTTCCTTGGCATACTTTGCTTGACAAATAAATATTCCACCGTCAGTTTGATGAATTTGTAATCCCAAGAAGGATTTTAATTCTCCCATCATACTCATTTCAAACTCGCTTTGCATAAGATCAGAGAATTCCTTGCACATAGAGGGGTTAGAGCTTCCAAAAATAATATCATCAACATATATCTGTATAATGAGATTTCCTATGGAGGATCGTTTAATAAAAAGAGTTGTATCAATCTTTCCTCGGAAGAAACCGTGACTTACCAAGAATGAGCTTAAACGATCATACCATGCCCTAGGAGCTTGCTTAAGACCATATAAAGCTTTAGTTAATTTAAAAACATGATAGGGAAATTTTGGATTTTCAAAACCTCAATTACTGTTTGACATACACTTCTTCTTCAATGAACCCATTTAGAAAAGCACTTTTGACATCCATTTGAAAAAGTTTGAATTTTTTAAAAGAGGCATATGCAAGCAAAATTCTAATGGATTCCAACCTGGCAACAGGAGCAAAAGTTTCATCATAGTCAACTCCTTCCTGTTGTGAGTATCCTTGAGCAACAAGTCGGGCTTTGTTTCTGACTACTTCTCCGGCCTCATTTAGCTTGTTCCTGTATACCCATTTTGTGCCAATGATTGAAGCATTTTCAGGTTTGGGAACTAGATTCCACACCTTGTTCTTTTCAAACTGATCAAGTTCCTCTTCCATAGCTTTTACCCAGTATTCATCTTTTAAGGCGTCACCAACTTTCTTTGGTTCATATTGAGAAATAAGAGCCAGATTTACATTATTTTTACTAGATGCTCTAGTTTTCATCCCTTCATTGATGTCTCCAATAACAAATTTCTTTGGATAGTCAGGTTCGCTTCTCCATTCGTTTGGAACTGTTCCAATAGTAACATCAGTCGATTGAGGTGTATCAGAAGTCGACTCATAGGATGCCTTTTCTTCAATGGGTCTTGTAACCACCGCAGTAGGTATTTGACTGTCTTCTTCATTTGTAATTTTTCTTTTCTCGGCCATGTGATTAGTATCATCAAATACAACATGAATAGACTCTTCAATAGATAAAGTACGTTTGTTAAAAATTCTATAGATCTCTTAGTAGGAGAATAACCAAGAAATATGCCTTCAAATCGCGAGGATCAAACTTACCAAGATTTTCCTTTCCATTATTGTGAACAAAACACTTACATCCAAAAGGATGTAAGTAGCTAATATTTGGTTTCTTACCATTCCATAGCTCATAAGGAGTTTTCTTGAGAATTGGTTTGATCAGACATCTATTCAAAATATGGCAAGCTGTACTTACTGCTTCAGCCCAAAAGTGATGTGGTAAGTTTGTTTCTACGATCATTGTTCTTGCCATATCTTGAAGGGTTCCGTTCTTTCGTTCAACCACACCATTTTATTGCGGAGATCGAGGTGAGGAAAAATTGTGTGTGTACCCTTGGTCATTGCAGAACTCTTCAAAAGCTTTGTTTTCAAATTCTCCTCCATGATCACTTCTAATGGAAATGATGTAATATCCTTTCTCACGCTGAACTTTCTCACAAAAAAAAAACTTAAAATTCTTTAGAGTATCATCTTTATGAGCAAGAAATATTACCCAGGTAAAGCGAGGGAAGTCATCTATTATAACAAATGCATTCCTTTTTCCTCCAATGCTAGCTCTAGTAGGACCAACAAGATCCATATGAAGTAGTCAAGCAAAGGCTTAGATGTAGACACAATATCTTTTGAATTAAAAGAGTTTCTAGTTTATTTACCTTTTTGATACGAATCGCATATATGATCTTTGGTGTAGTTGAGTTTTGGCAATCCTATTACAAGATCATGTCTTTCCAGTTTTTCAATTAAGCGCATGCTGGCATGACCAAGCTTCTTGTGCCACATCCACGGGTCTTCTCCCATTGATGCTAGGCATATATGACCTGTAGGATTTTTGACAGAGTCCAAAGTATACACATTTTTGTTTCTGCTTCCAGGAAGAATTTTTATCCCAGAGGAGTATTCTGTGACACAACCTGTTTTACTAAACCTTACCTCAAGATCAGAGTCACACAGCTGACTTACACTTAAAAGGTTGTACTTAAGTCCCTTTACTAGCCAAACATTAGAAATGTCACAAGAATTATCAAAAGTAATAGTACCAATACCAATTACTGTTCCAGTTGAGTTGTCTCCAAAAGTTACTAATCCTCCATCAAAGTCGGCGACTGATTTGAATAGACTTTTGTCGCCTGTCATATGTCTTGAACACGCACTATATAGATACCATTTTCCGTTTTTTCTTTTCTTGTGGTGTTCCTGCAAAACAGAATTTTTACCTTTATTTAGGTACCCAAGGGTTCTTGGGTCCTTGATGGTTAGTTTCAAAACACTTACTTTTCTTGGGTTTCCCTACCCAACCAGGTGCAGTTGAAAAATGAAATCTATAGATATGATAGTCATGGCCAAGTTTTCCGCAACAAAAACATGTTTGAAGGAGTTTTCCTTCAACTTTACAAGGATTGGTTCACCTATGTATTCCAGACTTCCTTTCATGCGACTTAGAGTTCTAGTTGATTGATCGGCCTTTAAACAAACAGTTGTCTTCCCTTCAAAATTATTAGTCATTGGTAAGACCTTTTTCCCAGTAAACTTATTTGTGTAAGTTGACTGGTTTGACTTGGCATAACTATGACTGAAGGGTTTCAATAAAATATCTATTTTAGATTGTAAATTGTAAACTTCATTTTGAAAGGAATTTTTTTCTTTTTCACAAATTTCTAATTTTGATTCCCATTTTTTTTCTCTCTTCAATTTCCTATATTCATCAAAGACATTATTCAGGTCTATAAGAGTTTGATCTAATAATTCTTGAGTTTCTTCACATTTAGAGCAGGGATGGGAACTTACCTTACTGCTTCCTTCGAGAGCCATGAAACACACATTTTCAATCTCTTCAGATTCTCCATCTGAAATTTCATCTTCATTCCAACTGCTGAAGGCCCTTTGTTTTTGATAACTTCTAGTTGGTTTCTTTCTTGTCTCAGGACATTCAGAGGCAATATGGCCATATTTTCCACATTCATAACACTTTCCATCATTCTTTGGCTGCCCAGTGGAAGTCTTACCTTTTCTAAAGTTTGAGCTTCCTTTTCTATTATTTCTTGATCTTCTCGTGGCTTCTATCCTAGAAATCATGGCAACTTCTTCTTCTTTAAAGTCATCATCAGATTCTTCAACTTGAGCCTTGAAAGCAACCACTTTCTTCTTTTCATCGTTCTTTGAATGTGATTCTTTTCAAATGCTATCAGATTTCCTCTTAATTCATCATAAGTGAACTTATCCAGATTTCCATCTTCGAGGACAATTGCTTTGGTTTCCCAAGTCTTTGGTAGACTTTTAACAAGCTTTCTAACTTGTTGAGAGTTGGTGTGAGTTACTCTAAGGGATTTGAGTTCTCCAATGATCTTGCTGAATCTTGTGAACATTGATTCAATGTTCTCATCATCCTTCATCATAAAGGCTTCATAATCGTGTCTTAGAGGATCAATTTTTGTTTCCCTTACTTTTGATGTTCCTTCATAGGTGACCTCAAGTTTATCCCACATTTCTTTGGCAGTGGCACAATTTAAAATTTTTGCATACTCTTCTCCACTTACTGCACAGTAGAGCAAAGCTATTGCCCTGGCATTTATCTGCAGGGTCTTTAGTTGTTCTTTGGTAATGTCATGTGATTCCAGATCAATTGTCGAAGTATCTGTGTCTTCCTTGTTTTCAGTGCTGGCTCTTGGAATAGGTTTAGGCCCTTTCTTAATCACAATCTAGGCTTGATAATCTGTTGACTGCACAAAGATTTAAACCTTTCCTTCCAATGGCAATAGTGTTCACCATTGAAGTATGGTGGTTTTGTTGTGGAGTGCCCATCTTGTAATATTTCTCCAGGAATTTGATATCCAGCCATTTGATCTTTTCTTACGTGCGGTTAAGCAAATGAAGGTGAGACCTTGCTCTGATACCAATTGAAAGTGCAAGAGGGGGGGAGGGGGGTGAATTGTAAATTTTTCGATCTGTTAGTCAACTAGGTTAAATCGGTAGTTGACTGTTTGCTTAGAGAATGCTAAAGTAAGGTGCAGAAGATAAATGACACAAAGTATTTTATACTGGTTCAGATTCAATGTGAATCTTCGTCCAGTCCCCTTGGGTTGCAAGGGTGTTCTCTGCAGCTCTTTGTTAAAGGATTGGTACAATGGAGGTTTGAATGGAGCTCCTACGTCTACACTCAAATCAATCTTAATCTTTTTGATACAAAGCCTCACAAGCTATATTATAACTCTCCTTTCTTTTTTTCTTACACTATAAATCACTCAGACATACAATGTTTATGAAAAGTAAAGAAAGCACTGAGAGAATGAGACTAAGCATATTTCTTGTTTTTGTGAAGCAGCCCTTTTATAGATGCTTAGGCTCTTCACGCAGAGAAATCAACCCAAGGGATTTGATCCTTGGAAAAAGGAATTAGTGATCCTATTTCCAAGAATAAGGCTGGAGCTGTTGCTTCTTTCCTTGTGCGATGAGGCCGCATTATCAATCAACAAGATTGTTACACTCCGTGGGATATTCCTTCTTTAATGGCTTATATATCCTTTCCTTCCTTGAATTGATTTAGTACTTGCCTTGAGAATATCTTATCACCACCATGATATTTGTGATATAGTAGTATCCAATTGTAGGGCTGGGAGGTCTTCACTGAGTTAGACTTGTGTAAGCCCATCTCGTTTGGGCTGCCTTGTGGGCTCTTTTATTCCTTGTGCGATTCAATTATTATACCTGCACAAATAAAATTGTCATCATAAAAACTTGGTACTAACAAAGAACAATATCCAGTTCACAATCCACGAAGAAAATCAGGAGGGTAGACGGAAGAGGATGAAACATATTGAAAATGTGCATAAAAGTCCAATGTTTGAGGAAAACTAGATCAGCAGATGGACAATGCTTCTTAGCAAAAGTTTTTGCAGGCACACTGTGCAAACAAACACAAAAATGACAGTGCTATGAACATTTAAAGTTCATGTTTGGAGTACATTAGAATCAGAAACCATGGAAGCTGTCAAACTTTTAAATTAAAAAAAAAAAAAAAAAAAAAGGGCACAGGATAGGACGGACTTATAAAAGATAAAAGAGTAACATAGATAAAGAACTAACTTATGAAAAAAAGGATTGCACTGAGTACAATTTGTTCTTGTACGTATTCAGATATGCCAAGAAACTCTAATACAACTGTAGTTTTGCAATAACACTTAATGTGAACGAAAAGGTAAAACTAAACTCGACTATTTGAAAACCTATTAAGTTGAGCCTGTTGTTTTGATAGATATGTGCATACTCTTTTGCATCTGTAATAATTTACTCACTTTTAAGAGTAGATTGACAAAGATTAATTTTGGCATAAAATTCATTTTAGTGTGAAGCATTGAAAAATCACGCTACCGTTGATGAGCACCCTTCTTGCTTTCTGGGAGAGAGGCCAAACACTGCACTCATATAGCCATAAAAGAGTGGTTGTTACATATCACGAATGATGCACGCGGTAGTGAAATAGTAAACTACACTATGATAACATCAAATCCATTTTATGACCTAAATCTCCTTGATACCAGAGGATCACTGACTACCAAAATCATCTATTCAGTAAGAAAATTTCACTTTGTGAGAATTATATCTTGTGTGTAGTGTGTACAGTTTCCATGTAGCCATGCACAGATATCTTCTAAACCGTACGTCTTTTAAGAAAATAATAACCAAGCATGACCTTTCAATGGGAAATTTATACATTTCGATTTCATGATATTCAAATATAGGCAACCTCGCACTTACGTGTATCAAAAGTTACTTGGGCTGAAATGAGTTGAGTTAAAATGGACTAATAAACGGGTCATAAGCCAATCCGTCTAATTCGTACTAAGTTTTAATTTCTTTGTTCGTACTTTTATAATCTTTTAAGAGCGTGATAAAAAAACAATTTATTATGGGTGTATATATATATATATATATATATATATATATATATATATAAAACATATCAGATACAAAAAAAAAAAATCAAATATTTTGACTAGGTTTCTATAAGTCAATTTAAGCTATATATCAGCCCAATGTTTACATGGCCTAAATGGGTTTGACCGAGCCAAAATGGGCTGAGCATTGACTCACCAAAACTTGAACATTTTTTTGCGCGGATTGCCCTTCTTTTAGGGTGGTCTTTAATTTTTGCCCGTCAAATTGGTGTTCTTTAATTTTTGCCCTTCGCCTAATACCCCGATGTTTTGGGTTCGAACTCCAACTCAGTTAAAAAAAAAAAAAAAATTTGTAAGGCAGATTTTTGGATTCGCAAGACAGAATTTTGCCTTCAAAACTACTCTGCCTTAAGGCAGAGTTTTGCCCAAAACTCTACCTGAAGCATGCAAAACTCTGTCTCTTGCCAATCCAAACTCTGCCTTGCGAATTTTATTTTTTTAATTTTTGACTGAGCGGGGATTCGAATCCGAAACCAAGGGATTTTTAGCGAAGGGCAAAAATTAAAGACCACCAATTTGAGGGGCAAATATTAAAGACCACCCTAACGAAGGGCAATCCGGCAAATTGCCCAAACCTGAACGCATTGTGCGGGTCATATTTTCATTTGCTAATTTTGTCACCACTATTCGCACTCTTTACTTTTTTACTTTTTTTTTTTCTTT
This sequence comes from Lycium ferocissimum, assembly GCF_029784015.1. Lineage (NCBI taxonomy): Eukaryota > Viridiplantae > Streptophyta > Magnoliopsida > Solanales > Solanaceae > Lycium > Lycium ferocissimum. Next base: position 25,445,985 of record NC_081352.1, read on the forward strand.
TCATTTTCGTGTAACTACGAATAAATGGCGAAAAGAACATGGATGAAATCTTTGTGCGGCTCTCTGTTAAAAAAGGTACGTAATAAAGTCACAAAAAATTAGGCAGCATTTCGTTGACTCTGAAAAGCATTGGCTTATGCTTCTTTCTTAATTATTCAACTGATTGGTTCATGCATGGTAATATGGAATCAGGGCCACGGTGGGCGGAGTTAATAGTAGAAGGGCAAATTCCAGCCACTTTTATAATGTTAGGGGCAAATGCAATTGTAAGCTGATAATATAACGAAGGATAATACTTCCTAAGTCTCAAGTTAAGTGTCTTACTTTCTTTTTTGACAAGCCTCAAAAGAGTCTCTTTCTATATCCAGTAAGTTAACAATTCAAACATCCTATATGACAAGTTTAAAACTACAAGATTCAAAAGGTATTTTGTACATTACACACATCTTTAATTTAGGATCACATGATCCAAAAGTCTCATTTATTTCTTAAATTTTATGTCAAATTAAACTAAGACACTTTAATTAGGACTCACGGAGTATTAATTATTTTTCAATAGCAAAGGGGTAATCTTTTTGCCTTTTATCTAATCACTTTAAAGACTTGAAATTTAGCGTTAGATTTGACAGACAGATGAATATCATTAGGCCACAACATGCGTCGATTGACTGACGTAAAACTAATTCAATCGCTTCACATGTGTAAATGACTCAGCAAACAAACACTTGCATTATCACCAGCAATATAAAAAAGCCTATGACTGCCTAATTATCAGTTGAATTCTTCTCTGTATTTTCCTTCAGTAGTCATCACTCATCAGGTCGTAGAACATCACCCAATCATGTGTCCCAACTAACTTATGTTAATGTTATAGTTTGACAAAACGCGTGTACCTGCTAGAATCGAAATACTCAGATCTCATGCATTTATTTATAAACCTTAAACGATGATAAATTAAACAATATATACAAACTTATGTTAATGTTATAGTTTGACAAAACGTGTGTACCTGCTAGAATTGAAATACTCAGATCTCATGCGTTTATTTATAAACCTTGAACGATGATAAATTAAACTATATATATATATATATATATATATATATATATATATATATATATATATATATATATATATATAAGAGTTTTGTAGTAGTTAGTTAAATTGTGACTATTTAGTTAGCTTACCAACTAAAAAGGATTTGCTACTTCAAATATTTGCCGTTACATTTGTTATTTATTACTTCATATACCAAAGTATGTTTTCAATAAATCAAGATATTTTGAAACCCTTTTTGGTAATACATGGCCCCTTAGAGGCTTAGACTAACTTTTTGAAGGTGAGGTATGTACCATGATTTTTTTCTATATCTTATTTTTGCCCCTACATTATTTCTTTTTTACTTGGGTTGCCACATCCAATATGGTACATATAATTTGAGCCCCTTAAAAATACTTGAAAAGCTACGTATGCTGATGATTTCATCCAATAGAAATAGCTATGCACAAAGATAATCTAAAATGGTAATAATAATAATTTTGGAGAACTCATTTGGTACTGGCAGAGCGTCGACCATATTTTCTTAGTAATTCTAAAATTGTCATTAAATTTCTCTTGATCTAAATTTTATTAATATAAATATATAAAGGATTAATGATGTAATAAAATTATCCAATAGACAATAAATCGATAGAAAATAAATTTCAAAACCGATCCTTAAAGAAATTAAAAATGAGAAGGAACCAAATTATTAGATGTATGTATTGTTGCACTGAGACTTGATTTAATTATTTAATTTTAGCCAATGCTAATGTATTTGGGGCTATATCATAGTTATAATATAATTATAACGCAAATTTAGAAAATATATTAGATAAAGAAAAAAGAAAAGAAATATCATTTCCTCATATGCATTTCTTGAAAGGAAAAGAAAATTTTTAATTAAGAAAAATCATTATTTTTTCTTTATCTTTAAATATTTTGAGTATTCAAGTATTGAAATTTATAGTACTCTTTACATACTCAGTTTTTAAATATGTATATTTTCAAAGACTTAAAGATTTTATGCCCGAATTCAATGTTAAAATTAAACTATGGCACATAAATTAAAATTTAATGATTATTTTATTACCTTGATTTTGGGCCGGGCTCAAGACGGACCTCCCGATTATATATATATATATATATATATATATATATATATATATATATATATATATATATATATATATATATATATATATATATATACACCAAAAGACATAATGTTAATATAGTTCGGTCAATTGACCTATATCCTATTTATACATATAGGAAATTTCCCGCTATATATAATAAAGCTTACAAACTATGGAGGGAATAACCCCATAAATTTAAACTTAAAGGGGTCGTTTGATAGAAGGTATAAGCTGGGATATCCCAGCACTAATTTTTGTACCATGTTTGGTAGAAGGTATAAATTTATCTTGGGATAAATTTATATCTTGTACCAAACAAAGTATAAAATGCATCCCATGGTATAAGCTGGGATATACCTTCTTATACCACTTATCCTGGGACTATTTTATACCATCTCCTAGATGGTATAAAATAGTCCCAAGATATGGGATAAATTAGTCCCGGGATTACAGTCCCGGTATAATTTTGGCCATGCACCAAACGACCACAAAGAGATTTACACGAGTACAACATTACACCTGTGTCAAATAGAAATTGCCAAATAATTTAAAAGTTATCATACTTCCATCAAGACTTGAACGATTTAAATCGAAACTCAATTTTTTGTCTACAGAAAGTTAGTGGTCACTACTCATAACTAGTAGCAAGGTTTTAGTTTAGTTTTTTTTTTTTTTTTTTTTTTTCGCGCAGATTATCCTTCAAAGGCACTAGTCTTTAATTTTTATCCCTTAAATTGGTGGTCTTTAATTTTTTGCCTTCGCCTAATACTCTGAAGTTCTAGATTTGAATCCCAGCTCAGTAAACTTTACCTCAAACTCTGCCTGAGGCCCAACTTTGCTACGAAACTCTGCCTTGCGATTTTTTTTTTTTTTTTACTGAGTCAGAGTTTAAAGCCCAAATCCTATGGTATTAGGCAAAGGACAAAAATTAAAAACCACCAATTTAATGGGTAAAAATTAAAGATCAGTGCCTCTGAAGGTTAATCGTGCAAATGACCCTTTAATTTATGGGTCTTTGACATATATATACATCTTAAGGAGAAATATTTACGAAACGTGACGATAGTTTTATATTTACAAAACATAACATTACAAATCCTATACAAAACATGCTTTATATTTTTTTTTTTAAAAAAAAAAAAAAATTATTTTTTAAAAATCATTTTTTTAAAAAATATTTTTTTATTTTTTAAAAAAAAATATTTTTTTTTAAATTTATTTTTATTTTTTAAAAAAATTAATATTTTTTTTTTGCTCAAAAACTTATGTATGAAAGTTGTATGAAATGTGTATATCTCGCTCAAGACTTAAAAAGTTTGCTCAAAATTTAGTGTATGAAAAATGTATGAAATGTGTATATCTCGTTCAAGGCTTAAAAATCCGCTCAAAATTGTGTGTATGAAAACAATATGAAATTTGTATCTTGCTCATGTCTTAAAATTTCGCTCACATTTTCATGTATAAAGTTCATGTTAGATTTCGTAAAATTAATACAAACTACAACAACATTGTATATAACTTTGATACAACATTCAAGACTTAAAATAATCGCTCAAATTTTTGTGTATGAAATGTGTATATCTTGCTCAAGGCTTAAAAAGTTCGCTCAAATTTTATGTATGAAGAACGTATGAAATGTATATATCTTGATCAAGGCTTAAACATTATGCTTAAAATTTTATGCATGAGAATGGTATGAAATGTGTATATCTTCCTCAAGACTTAGAATTTCATTCACATTGTTTGTATATAAATTTCATATTAGGTTTCGGAAAATTAATACAACTACAACAACATTGTAACAATTTTCATACAATATTCAAGGCTTAAAGTTTTCGCTCAAAAATTTTGTATATGAAAATTATATTAAAAATTTTGCTCACACATACACATTTCATACAACTTTCATACATAGAAATATGAGGTAATTTTTTAAGCCATTGAGCAAAAAAAAAAAAAAAAAAAATTAAAAAATATATATAAAAATTATTTTTTCAAAAAAAAAATATTTTTTTTATAAAAAATATATATTTTTTCTGGAAAAAAAATAAAAAAACGAAAAATATATGAAAATCCGTCATGTTTTGTAATATATCGTTATGTTTTGTAAATAAGGAAAACTATCGTTACGTTTCGTAAATATTTCTCCTTAACATGTATATATACGTAGTTTTCCCTTAATTTATTGCTATGAAGTTCTAATTAAACTTGGGACAGTTGGCCTTGTGTCATTTCCATCATAACCTTCATTTGGATCCCACAAGATCTTCTTCATTTTTTTGCCCGGATTGCCCTTCTTTTGGAGTGTTCTTAAAATTTTGCCCCTCATATTTGTTTTCTTTAAATTATGCCCCTCATATTGCTAGTCTTTAATTTTTGCCCTTTGTGTTGCAACCCTGAGCGTTCACGCAGAAATCATGAGGTTCTGGGTTCGAACCCTCGCTCAAGCATAAATTAAAAAAAAATTGCAAGGCAAGATTTGGGTCGCGTGTATGCCGGACCCGGCATACACTGTTAAGGAATTACCAAAGTTATGCCGGACCGTACTGCACTCTATGGGCGTACTTAGCGAAAATATCGGTCCGGCATAACTTTGGTAATTCCTTAACAAGTTTATCGGTCCAACATAACTTTAGATAATTCCTTAACAAGTTTATGCGTTGGTCGGCCATATTTATGGACAAACTTTAATGGGACCGGACGATAAATCATAACAAACCAATAAAGAATGTGGATGTGGACGTTCTGTTCTAACTGAATGTATCTTAATGCATATTCAGGTCTTAAAATGTTGCAAATGTACCTCAGTCTGTTAGTATTTGCACTTATCAAGTTGTGCAAATTGACACATCCTACAATGCACGATAGATAAAATATAAAAACAATATCGACCTTTTAGGAAGCATGCTTTGTTTTTAATGTATGATTTGTTTCTTTCCCCAAATTATTGCTTTCTTGATGTTAAGTTCAATTTGGTTGCCAATATGCGGAGTTTGAACTAACCAAATTTGGCTTATAAAACAAAGTCTATGTCTTAAGGAAAATTATGCCTTATGGGGCATACTTTTAGCTATGCCTTAACTAAAAGTGCTCACACAAGGCATAACTAGAAAAGACTTTTAGTTAAGGCTTAACTAAAAGTTTGCCCATAAGTATGCCGGATCCGGCATAAACTTGTGAAGGAATTACCAAAGTTATGCCGGATCCGGCATACTTATTCCAAGTCTTCCCATAAGGCATAAATATGCCGGGTCCGGCATAACTTTGGTAATTCCTTAACAAGTGTATGCCGGTAGGGGCATAGCGAAATTTAAACTTTGACTTGCAATTTTTTTTTAAACTTTTGGTAGTGGGGGTTCGAACCTGGAACCCATGGGTTTTAGCCGAAGGGCAAAATTTAAAGATTTCAAATATGAGGGGCAAAATTTAAAGACCACCCCAAAAGAAGGGCAATTCTGTGAATTGCCCGATCTTCTTTGTCTCTCTTTTTGGGACTTTTTACACATTTGCCCATTCGGTTAAAAATAATTACCACTAGTACCCAATATATAAAAAACATACATTAACGACTGATTATGTATAAAATATGTATATTCTTTGTATATTACAATTATAATACAAAATATATACATTTGCTAACTATAGATTTGGTGGGCTGATATACAGTGTAAAAATGCCTTTGTTTTCGGGGCCATCTTTGTAAACACCTAATTTTTGACCGAAACTTAAGTTTTTACACCATTTTAACGATTAAATATTACTTTTAGGTGTAGATTAGATATTTTAGTTTTATTTTAATTTTACTAAGTTTTATTGTTAAAAATTCGAAACTTCAAAAATAGAGTCACATTTTAGGATAAGTCACATTTTTTCAGAAGAAAAGAAATTTACAAAAAATATGTTTTCTTCTAATTTAGATTTTAATAGTTATGCTAGTGAGTTTTAATAGTTTTCTTATTCATATTTCTCTTTTGATTAGCTATTTAATTTTTCTTATATTTTAGTTAAGTCTAAAAAAACCAATTAAATAATATTTTATCTTTGTATTTTTGTTATCTTTTAATTAAAAAATAAAACTAAAAAAGGAAAAAAGAAAAACACTAACCTAAACTTCACCTACCTAATCCCTAATTCCTCACCTCATGCCCTTTTCCCACATCCCAAATCCTCACGTCTTATTTCCCTTAAAACTCTTATCCTAATCCCAGCCAAACTCTAAAAACCCTCTTCCTAAAAACTCTCCACTAAAACAAACTCGCCCTTTCCCCACTCCTACACAAACTCATTCACTACAACACACACGTGCACAATATATATATATATATATATATATATATATATATCAGAATACACGCAAAGAAAAAGGGGACACACACATTGATAGAGAAAAAATAAAATTAAAAACAAAGTACTCATAGAGATACAAAAAACAGAGAGCAAAAGATTGAGAGGGAAAAAAAATACCAGTTTCGAAATGCTTTGATTTGAAAGTTAAGTTGGAATTCGAGTTTTTTTGTTTGCGGTTTTGAGTTCGTGGGCCTGAAAGGCTGAAAGTTAGCTTTGCTAGCTTTGAAAATCCGTAGATTGTACGTTCTTTCGTTGTTAATCAAAAAGAATTTAAAGATTCATTCTTTATCTTCATATTTCAATGCAAGTTGTTTGTCTATTTTATTCCTTTGCTTTAACTTGAGTATTGCATCTTTAACTTGATCAGTGTGTTTTAGTTATTATCTCTCCACTACCAGTTTATTTAATAGATAGACACAACACAAGAGTTTATGGGATTGATAAGGAATTTATTTGGTTAAATTGATTTAAAATCTGTCTTGTATTTGTGGTGATATGATTCCATGATTCACATTTTAGTTGTATACAACTTGTTGATATCAGATTTTGTTAGTTGGGTTTAAGATTACATAACTCTTTTGCGGTTGAGTAAAATATGATCAAAGTAGATGACTGTCCAATATTCGTCAAACTGGTTTGCACATTTAAAGGCCGTGCGGTTTTAATCTTTAGTTCCTATTTATTTAGTGCAATGAGAGTTAAACGTTTGGTAGTAAAGGAACTTCTCAACATGATAAAATCATTAAGTCTTTGAAATGTTATCATGATGAGTTACTTGTATTATATTTTGGTATAGATCTTATAAATGAATGAGAACTTATAGCTATATTGTTTATAGTTGTTCAAGTTTTTCGTGGCCAAGTAATTGTTTCATGGCTTTTGTTGTCCTGAATGTTGATAGCAAGTATCTAGTTATGGTTTATTTACATGGTTCTCAGTAATGGGTCTTTATATTACAAATTAGGATGACCAATGTGTTACGTTATTTACCCGAGCTTACAGTGATTCGGCTAATTAAGTAATAATATTGCTTTGGTCTAGACCACATTAAGGCCTACTTAATTAATTAAACATAAGAAGCGTGAGATGGGATACGAATTTATTTCAAGTCCCGTAACAAAATTAAAGAAAAGAGTTACTCGAAATAGAAATGAGTTGGGTTCTAAAACCAGGATTTTTTTTAGTAAACTAATTAATTGAAGCAATAACTAACGAAGAAGCCAGAAAGCGCTACTGCCGATGAAACATTTAAATAAAATTTAATTACCATGTTAAAGCCGAATTAATTGGGACAGATATGTTTTAGGTACTTAGATGTTTATTTAGGCACGGGAAGTGGGAACGATCCATAAAGGCCTCAAAAGGCGCGAAATAAAAAAATCAAAATCGTGGTAAGGTTGGAAAGCGCTGCTACCAGTACATCACACATTAATAAAAACGATACAATTTTGAACAAGTTTAAGACACATCAAAGAAGGCAGGAAATAAACATTCTTAAGCTCATGAACATAATGTATCATAAAAATAAATTTAAGCCAAGTATAAGTCGATAAAGCGACCGTGCTAGAACCACAGGATTCGAGGGGTGTCTCACACCTTCCGCTCGGTCAACAGGATTCCTTATCCGGACTTTTGTTTTTGCAGACCAATAATTAAAGAGTTAACTTCCTTTTGATTAGGGATTCAATAAGGTGACTTGGAACACCAAAACTTAATTCCAAGTGACGACTCTGTATACATAAATAATTCCTTTTCAAAACGTCACTTTAAGCGGAAAAACCCTCTTTTTAATCCTTTAAGAGGGGTTAAAAAAAAGGGGTGTGACAATCTTCATACTAGGAGTGGGTCAGTTCGAGGATAACCGATTTGAGAAGGTGATATTGAACCGAAAGTAAAGGGGAGAGATCGCGAGGAGCATTTTTTGCAAAATTTTCGCGGATAGCTATCTAGTAGATGTCTCTGTTTTTTTTTTTTTTTTTATTATTATTATTTATTTATCTTGCAACTTATAGACCTGGCCGGTAGATCATGGTCTAACTATTTCCTTTGAAGAAACTAAAAATCTTATGAAAAACGTCAGATCAAAATTTAAAAAATTTCATGAAAACAGTTTCCTTTGTCCAGGTATAGATAAGTTTTGTTCGAGGGTCTATACCGCATTAGATATGCTGCTTATTCCCTCTACCAGTGGTGGAGCTAAAATTTTCACTAATGGGATTTAAAATATGAAGAAATAAACACAAGAAGGAGCCAAAGAGGGTTCAACATCTATTGATATGGTTCAAGTCTGAATTAGTTAATATGGATCAAATCCGAGATTTTCCATTTAAGTTAACGGCAGAAGCTTTTCCATTTTAATTTATGTTTTATTCTTTCATGGTGAAAATATTCTTATACACAAGTTTAATTTGATCAAATCCGACAAATTTGTCACTCTCTTATTCAGGTTATTAACCCATTTTTGTTTACAAATTACAAGGATGATTCTGCATTCTTGTAACCTTTTCTTCAGCATCACGTAATGTGTTACGTAAATGATAATGAGAATGCTATCTTTGCTCATCAGTCCAAGCATTGTCTTGCATTTTGATTCCATATCAAGAATTTAATATTAGTGGACATTAATTTTATTTTTAGACGTAACTATACAATTCTTGTTTTTGTCCAGATAATTCTAAAAAAATGTTAAGGCAGCAATTATGAGACTATTGGGACAGAATAGTAGGGTGTTCTAGCCAAAGTCACATCCACGAAATCTCCAGTCCCTACACTTCCAATATCTTCAGTTGTATTCCAAATTTCCACCTTCTCTTTTTTCTCATTATTGGGCCTTCATTGCTAGACTAGGTGTCAGAAAATGGGCTTGGACTTTTGAGTATTATTGGGCCGCTAGTCAAGTTAATTGTAGAACTATTTGGATGGTATACTTGGGCCGTGTTGGTGCTCACTTATAGTCTGTTTATAGTTGGAAACTTGGAATCATCACTGATAAAAATGGTGACACTCATGGGCAATGCTTGTTTGCCAAGGTTGTAACTTCAGTAAAAAATATATGAAGTTGGCTCTGGCAAGCTAGGTCAAACATTAGGTAAAAATGTCCGATATTTGACCTTGATAAAGCCACACTTCAGGCTAAAAATGTTTGATGTTTCCCAACTTCGGACACGACTTTTTACAACTTCACTCCCGTATGTTTGAAGTGACTCCAAAGTAGGAATAGCTAAAAAAAAAAAAAAAAAAAAAAAAAACAATTTTGAGTAGAGCTTAAGTGGTTGTCCCAAAATCGGATGAGTGGGCTTATACTGAGGGTAAACTTAGGCCATGTTGGTTGCTCCGTTTGTAATCTTTTTAGGGCAATTTGCAGGATTGTCCTTCACGGGGGGTGGTCTTTAATTTTTACCCCTCAAAATGGTGGTCTTTAAATTTTGCCCTTCAGGCAGAATTTGCATGGGCAGAAATTCTGCCTGTGCGGCCCAAATTCTGCCTGAGGCAAAATTTTGCAAAGTCTGTCTTGCGAAATTCTGCCTTGCGATTTTTTTTTTTTTTTACTGAGCTGGGATTTGAACCCAAAACCTCGGGGTATTAGGCGTGGGGTAAAACTTAAAGACCACCAATTTGAAAGGCAAAAATTAAAGACCAACCCAAATGACGGGCAATCCGCGCAAAAAAAAAAAAGATCTTTTTATAGTTGGGATCAGTGATAGAAATTAGCGGCAGTCTTGGACAATGCTTGCTTGGGCCTTTGGAGAGCTGATAAGGCTGAAAGTTTAGTCAGTTGCATCCACATATTTCAAACATTTTATTAATTTATATGATACTTTTTCTTTGTTTATTACCAAAAAAAAAAAAAAAAAAAAAAGGACAAATTTTTATATTTGAAAACCTTCTAATTTTAAATGTTCCATTTAAACCTTCATTACGTAATTTTATAGTCATAAAAAATATATTTTTAATATCACGAATTCTGACAACAACATATCTAGTGGGATTCCATAAGTAGAGTATATGCAGACATTATTGTTACCTTGTGTGAGGTAAATATCACAAATTCTAAGCGCACTCTTAATATTGCATGTTTTTTCTTAATTCCCTACTTAATCGAACATATCATTATATGAAATGAGACGGATGAAATAGTAAAGATATTGTCGAATATCTATTGCTAATGGTTCTTTATTCCAAAATTTACCAATCATACAAGTTAAAAGAAAATATACTAAATGAGAATATTATTAATTTTTCAAATAATCTGCCCAGAAAAAATTTACACAATTATTCGCCTCCCTACCTTGCAAGTTTAAAGTAACCCGTTAAAAATTTGGTAGTCTTGTCATATGAGAGCAGTTAAAGTAGCCCTACTTTCAGATGAACTTATGCCATCATGTCCCAAAAGAATCATTTCAGTAGGTGAAGAAGGAGACAAAAAGCTGGAGGAAAGTCATTGGTTCCTAATTCCAATATGTAATTTTAGAAAACAAAAATCAAAAATGGTTACTCCTTACATCCCAATTTATGTGATGTGTTTGATTAGACATAAAGTTTAAGAAGAAAAAAGGACAATGTTTTAAATTTTGGATCTAAAAAGAGTTATCATTGTTGTGATAATAAATCATCTCATTGAAAAAAAATGGACATTTTAAAGTTAAATTGTTACTAACTAAATATAAGAATATATCATTCATTTTTGGATTGACTAGAAATGAAAGAATGTCATATTTATTGGGACGGACGGAGTATTATGTTAAATATGTTCAAAGTAATCATTTAAATATACTCTTGAACAATTTTAATCTTTTTAATTTGTTTAGAGTGAGCACTTTAAATCTCAATTAGATTTCAGTGAATCTGCTTTGACTTTTCTAATTTAGTATAACTACTTATTACTTATGACTTATGAGTATAAGAGAGATTGGAAAGGAATTATCAATAATTTTCTCCTCTTAATGGGAGGAAGTTTGTAAGTATTTCGTGGAAAATTGAAAAAAGCATAGAGCGGGAAAGAAGAAAAGCCAAAAAAGAAAAGAGAAACTCAAATTATTATTGGATTAAGAAAGAGAAACATTTCAAAATTCAAACCATAACAATCACAAAGTTCAGATATCAATAACCCATTATTATCCCGTTTGGAAGTAAAGTCAAAATCTTAAATCAATAAATACAGTATAAGAATGTGGATTTTCAAAACTTGGATAACAACAATAAAAATGAACTTTAAAAAGATTTTTTTTTTTTTTTTTACTAGCACCTACTCTTTATTCTTTACGCCAAATCAAATAGTGAAAAGGCCATAAATTCAAGTGAAAATATCTACTCCCTCCGTTCCAATTTAAGTGTCTTATTTTGACTAGACATATCGTTTAAGTAATAAAGAGAAATTTTTGAATCTTGTGATTTCTAAATTAAAGATGTGTATAGTCCTTTGAATATGTGGTTACAAACTTGTCTTATACTAGGATGTTTGAATTGTCAACTTACTAAATATAGAAAAATACCTTTTTGGGACATACCCCAAAAAAAAAAAACACTTAAATTGGGATGGAGGGAGTATCTCTTAAGCATGACTAAGATATGAACGTTTACATGAGTACAAGATACGAAGGAAGGCTTGAAGTAGTGGTAAAATTATCTATTACTTGTATCGCAGTAAACTGCACACATTAAACATGTGAGGTATGCTTTTACCCGAACCTTGCATGATCGTTGAATGCTTTGATATTAAAGCAATATACGTGTCTTTTGTATACTTATTTATCACTTAATCATTTTTTAATTTTAACTACTAAAAAAGCATTGTTTGATTTTATATAAATATCCAAATGTGAATAAATATTTATGATGAAAAGAAAATATCCAAACAAGAAGAAGTGATTAGGGACAAAGTTTTAAATAAACCAAATTATCACAATCCCAAGAAAATATTTTGGTCAAGATTACACTTTTAAGGAGGGAAAACAAAGAATCTCCTTACAACATTTCACCGTCCCTCTCACTCAACATCTCCTTTTCAATGCTTTACCCAACAACTCAACAAACTCTTCACTCTTCTTCTTCTTCTTCTCTACAGGTACTTTTCTACTTTCTTGCCCCAAAAATTCCCCATCTCTTTTCATCAAACTTATTGTGTATTTATGTAACAGTTTTATTTTCTGCTGTATTATCTCTTCATACTTATTTTGATATGTTTTACTTGAGTTGAGGGTCTATTAGAAAAAGTCTCTCTACCATCACAAGATAGGGGTAAAGCTGCGTGCACCACCCTCTTCAGACCCTACTTGTGGAGTTCACTGAGTATGTTGTTGTTGTTGTTATGTAAGGGTTTTATTTTCTACTGTATTATCTTTTCATATTTGTTTTGATATGCTTCACTTGAGTCGAGGGTTCATAAACAACCTCTCTACCCTCACAAGTTAGTAGTAAGACTGCGCACACACCACTCTTATCCAGACTCCACTTGTGGGATTACACTGAATATATTGTTGTTGTTATTATATGTAACGGTTATATTTTTTTGGACGTTCAACAGGACATGGACTGCGTAAAAGACAGTAATTTTGTTGATGAATTTTTCGTTGACGACCTTTTTGACGTCTCCAATGGCTTCGTTGAAGACGAAATAGAGCAATTAGACGAATACCCAAATGGATTTAACAGTGAAAAACGTTGCTCTGTTTCACACCAGAAGCAATTGGAGAAAATTGAAGCTAAAATTGAAGATTTTGGTTCTTTTCCTAACAATGAACTCAGTATTCCGGTAAGAACTGTTCTCATTACGGTTTATTTATTTTGGTGAAATGACAAAAATGGTAGCTTATCTTTGACAGTAGGTTAACAGTAGTTCCTTAAGTATCACTTTGAGCACCTTTGGTAGTCCCTTAAAGTATTTAATGTGAGTACTTTTGGTCCTTTAGATATGCTTAAAATGAGCACTTTTGGTCTACGTTAAATATTATCAAATTCTAATTGTTAAATTTAATCGAAAACTGTGAAAATAAAAAATATTTAACGGGAACCCACATTGAATGTACAGATTTTGTCTGTTTATGTTATTTTTGGTTTATTTCAAGAGTTTGGTGTAATTTTTTGAGGTGTAGTTTCTGTTATTTTTGGTGTATTTTTTGCGACAGCTGTAATTTTTTGTGTTGCGGTTTCTGATAATTTGACGAAAATTTCTGGTGTTTCTGGTTAAAAATTCTTTTCATAGTTCCAAGTTAATTTAAAAATCAAAGTTCGGTATACTTAATGTATTATTTTGAACCCACCCTCAAACACAAGTGACCATTTTTGTCATTCTCTAGTCTATTTTGTGAAAATTAGATGTTTTTTAAGGCTTTGTTTATAAAAATAAGACTATTTCTTTTTATAGGAAAATGGCTTGGATGACCTCGAATGGCTGTCTCACTTTCTTGAAGAAGAGTCATTTGTTGAGAACACACTAACATACCCAACCGGAAATTTACTAGAAAAGCAATTGGAGAACCGGTCAGACACAGGAAAGCCGGTTCAATACAAGTCATGTTTCACTAGCCCGGTTCAAACAAGGGCCAGAACAAAGCGTACAAGAACCGGCGGTGGAGTTTGGTCACTTGGTTCAGTTTCATTAACCGGTTCTTCAACTTCCTCTTCATTTTCCTCCACTACTACAACGACGTCGTTGTGTCTAAGTCAAACAGCTGAGTCGACAGTATGGAGACAACAACGACGTCATTGTGGGGTCCAACCAAGGCGTTGCACCCATTGTGGGGTCCAGAAGACCCCACAATGGCGTGCTGGTCCAATGGGCGCGAAAACGCTTTGTAATGCATGTGGTGTCCGGTTTAAATCCGGTCGACTCTTGCCCGAGTATAGACCGGCTTGTAGCCCGACTTTTTCAAACGACTTACATTCCAATAATCATCGGAAAGTTTTGGAAATGCGGCAGAGAAAAGAGGCGGAAACCGGTTTGGCTCAGCTGGTTCAGAGTTTTTAAAGTAGAAATTTTAGAGGGAAAAATATGAACCGGATTTTTGCCGGTTTATTGTACATTAATTCCTAGAATCTGATGTGGGATGTTGCAGTAGTTGTTTCATAGGCTAAAGTGTAACGGATGAGGAGAGTTTTTAATGTACTTTCTCATTTCTACCCAAATGAAAAAAAATATATACTCTGGTAGCCTAGGTAATGTTAAGATTATACTAGTGGAGAATATTTTGTGTATTTTTGGTTCATATCTTAGCAAATTTTGAAAGGGTTCAGTTTAATCACAGATTTCGTTTTTTTTAGATTAAATCAATGTGAAAATTTGGATTGTATTTGAAATTCAAGGTATACTTATCTAAATAATGTTATGGTTATAATTAGATTAATTATATAAATCTAATTAAGTAAAGTAAATTTAAAGTCCAATTTTGTTGAGTTAGAGCCCGTTTGGATTGGCTTATAGCTTAAAAATTTTTTGCGAACATATAATTTGAAAAAAAAAAATAAGTTGGGGTAGTCCAACTTATTTTTTTGGCTTATAATTTGTTTTCACTTTTATAACTGCTTTAGATAAACTAAGTTAAATGGGTCCAATTATTTTTGAGCTTATTTTTAAGACAAAATGATTCATTTGTAGTAGAAGCTTTACCAAACAAAAAAATTTGAAAAGCGAACTTATAAAGCCAACTTATAAGCCAATCCAAACGGGCTCTTAGTCAATTTAGTTGGACTTCAAAGTGATGGGGTCAAGTGCAACCGTTTTTGGGACAACTCAACTAAGACTAGCCAAAGTACTAGAATTGTACTCCCTCCGTTCATTTTTACTTGTCCAGTATTTTAAAATATATTTTCACATTTATTTGTCACCTTTGGCATGTTAAGGGGAGATAATTTCTTTTTTCTCATTTTATCCATGGTATTAATTACTCATTTTTTTTAGTCAATTAATTACTCATTTCAAATTATTTTTCAAGTCCATTAAAAATATGCATCAATTAATATGAGTATCATGGTAAATTATACACTTTATTTATTATTTTTTAAGGAGTGTGCAAAGTCTATAATGGACAAGTAAAAATAAACGGAAGGAGTAACGTTTAGTCGTCTCTAGTTGGTTTGAAGTTTCAATTGCGGGTCTTAAGTTTCAAATTTCACGCTGTCGGGTTTGAATTTTGAACTACTAAAACTTTGCTTCATACCTTAGGTTTGAAATTTGAATGTTTCAAATTCATCTGAAGTTTTGATTTGGACAATTTATATTTCAAATCTTCGAATATGAAGTTAAGCTCTTTCAGTTTAAAACTCTGATTTGAAGAAGAAAAGGCAACAACATCAGCAAGGGTAATCTGAAGTTTGCTAAAACTGATTGAACTTTGAATCTAAAATTGAATATATTCTAAATAGGGGTGCTAAAAAAAGGTAACCTGGTGCTCGTTCTACCAAGTGATGAACTCAATTTAATAAACCCAGGTCTTGGATGTCATGTTGTCGTAAATCGTACATTCATGTTACATTGTGTGTCAAGTCAAATAAAGAACTAATATTATTATACAAAATGCTAAATGACGTGGCATGCCAAATCAAATTAAAAGATCAATAAAAATAAACCAAAATTACAAATGACATACTCCAGCCAATAAAATGTGATTTTGTTACTAATTCATTATGATTGGTCGGTAATAGTAACGAGTAGTATATATTAAAAGGTTTCTAAAATTAATATACTTATACGATTACACCATTACTAAATACGAACATACATAATTGCAGTAGTAGTATTTTGTGCTGATCTAAGGGGTCATTTGGTACGCGGACTAAATTATACAGGGATTATAATCCCAAGGTTATTGGGATAAGGTGGAATATCACATCCTTAAGATTGTGCTTCATTTTATACTCTGTTTGGCTGTTTGGTAGAAGCTACATCGCAGCTTATACCATGCACTAAACAACCCCTAAACGTTTTGATCTGCCTTTGAGTGGACATATTATATAGTACTCTATTTAAGGCGTGATCCTTAAGAATTCCACTACATACATTGCAGATCCTAACTAATTCCTATCACTTTTAACATTTTCTCCAAATTGATTGATAATCCAAATCAAGGAGTGCTACATATTGGTGTGGACCAGGACCACATTTAGGAATGGCATGATTTATGTAGGATATATATTTAATTCAGCTGGCAAATAATGTCGTAATTCGAGGAAAGTTTCTTTGAGAAACTCCAAAAATTTAGAAAAACTATTTGGCCGTGTGACAGATGAGGACGTACAACATTTGTTAAAAAATGAAGTACGAAAGTTCAGTATTTGAAATACGACTTAAACAGGTACAACTAATTTGCTTGTTAGACTAATAACACCAAATTAGGGAAACTTACTGAACGAGTGACTTGCAATTGCACTCATTTGAGCTCTTGCCAACCTTCAAAGTAAATTGATTGTCCTTTTGATTTTCATCAGCACTGCCTAACAGGAATTGCTCATAAACGGAAATATCCTTTTCTTAGCCATCATTTAAATTTTATTTCTACTTTTAAAAGTCGTGCAAGTATAGCTCTTGCAAAAATATCC
This sequence comes from Lycium ferocissimum, assembly GCF_029784015.1. Taxonomy (NCBI): domain Eukaryota; kingdom Viridiplantae; phylum Streptophyta; class Magnoliopsida; order Solanales; family Solanaceae; genus Lycium; species Lycium ferocissimum. The sequence goes on from NC_081352.1 coordinate 25,463,042, forward strand.
TACGACTACCATTAGACTTGAGTTCAATATTTGCTCATATATTGCTCGACCGTACAAATAAAACATTAAATTGTTGTCTAACGTTTGACATAGCTTACAAAATTTTAGATTGTAGCCTAACGTTTACTCCTAAAATTTTCAGTTTGTTCAAATATATCTTTAGATTATTGTTTAAAAGGTACATAAGTTATAAGAAAATATAAAGATAGATATTTACTAAACAGCTATCCAAAAAAAAAACGGGTGAAAAATTCTCAACAAAAATAGTGGCAGCCCATACTTCTCTTTAGGCTTTGACAAGTACAAGCAAGTTGCATCCCTAATTAAACTAATTAAGTTCAAATGCGTGATAGTGGGCAATGCACTCTACTGCCTACTAAAAAGTGGTAGTGCTATACTGTTATCCTAAATGGGTGGGCATCCATTCAGCTTTACCTCAGAGGCTCTAACTTTATACATATACCGTCAAATCTGTCGATAACAGTATTGTTGGATCCGAATTTTTTACTTTATAGAGAATGACTGTTATACATCTATAACGACATTGACATTTAAATAATATTTTGCTGATATAGGCAAAAAGATGTATACAATCTAATTTTTCATTTTTAATTGCCAAATTCTAAGCTTAATCACACTTTATATAACTAAGAAAAATCTTTTAATAATGAAAAAATATATATATTAATATGATATTTTTTTTGTCATAAATAGCGTATTAAATGATCAAATATTTGATCAAAATCTCTACACTTATTATTAATAATCATAGATATTCTATTTTTATAAAAATGGTTAATTATTATATTACCAAAAAAAGAAGATAGTTGTTATTGGGGGGGGGGGGTAATTTTACAAAGAGCGTCTTTGTTATAAAGTTGGTTGTTGATGATATAGGTGAAATCTTTGTTATAGAGAAGTAAAATATAATATAAAAAAATTGGTTCCGAACTTATGGAGCGTGTTATAAAGGTGTTGTTAATTATATGCGAATCTTTGTTATAGAGAGGTTTGACTGTAGTTTAGAAACAATATATATACACACTTTAATATTAAGCCTTCAGAACTTATGGGGCATTAATATTAGTAATAAAAAAATGAGTATAAAGAAGTGGAAATAGATGGCATATGATATTGGCCGTCAAACTTACCTATAAGGAAGACATACAATATCATCCTTTGAGGGTTCTTATTGAAGATTAAAAATATTTATTAGAAGCCAACAGGATCATTATTAATTAAACATATGAGGTAGGAGGCAAATCAATGGGTCGACTTTCTAGTTAGTTTCTAGCAAACAAATAGACTAAACATAAATAAGATCTGCTAATCTGGGAAGATGTGTTTAATGATATGGAGTTTCTCCTCCTCGCAAATTTAAGTCATATAACTTACAAAAGATTTTAAGAATTTTAAATAGTTTATTCCGGTTGTACAAAAGAAAACACACCTAAATATTAAATTTACATGTTTGGTGGAAAACAAGTCGTTTTCTTGCAATCAAAAACCAAAAATTACATTTTTCTTAAAAAATATTTTCCAAAAACGGCTTTCTTCACTTAAATTATTTAAATTGAATGGAGGCTAAATAAGTCTTTTGAGAAGTTTCATTCACCTCGTAGAAATTTGTACAAATTCAAAGAACATTTCACAATGACGACACTTGCACCATAAACATTGCTCTCATCAAAATGACAATGACATATCAAAATCGAAACTTGTTGAATTTCAAATACGAATTTCAAACTCTTTTTGCCCCCAACGTTTTCAAACTTTATTTCAGAGAAGTAAAAATTTTCTGTATAATTATGTTTTCCCCTATTTTTATTAATACTTTTTCTTTTATATATTTTCTTGAATCCTTGGGTCACCATTTACTTTAATAGCTGTACAAAAAGGATGTTGGACCGCTCTCAATCTTACTCGCGTCTGAGAAATCTGATAAGATGATTGCATTAAACCTTTAATATCGTACTCCAATTCGTAGAAAAAGGCAAAATACTTTCCTGACAATTTTTTTATGTATTGCAATTTGCAAAACAAGTAGCTGGTACTGGCAGTGGCGGATCCAGAATTTCAAGGGCCTGGGTGCTTGCCTTTAACGACAAATGACGGTCGCCCAAAAAGGCAAACTAACATAAATAGTGAAAGAAAAAAAAAATCAACTGGTTATAAAAAAGAAGAATTTGCATTAAAAAAAATTAAGAAACAAAGCAATGAGACATAGAAAAAAGAATGAGTTTCCAAAAAATCCTTAGTGGAGGGTCGAACCCCTGTAACCTTACGCAGTTATGGAATCTGTCATTCCACTTTTCAACCAAAGCACCCACCAGTACATTTGTTCAATACGTGCTTACTGACTCTACATACCTATTTTTTAGAGTCTTATATATAAATATATACATTCCGAGACGAGTTTAATGGATGCTCGAGCACCACAATTTTCTGTGTGGGTCCGCCCCTGGATTGGTTCCTTGTTTAATTAAAAATAAATTCTGCTGAAACTCCCATTACTTATGTGCTTGTTGATTTTGAAAACTATTGTTTCTCTACCGCATTTGAAAGATTAAGTTTATACTAATACAAAGACAAAAGGTTAGCCATTCATTTATGTAAACAGAAATCGTAATTACGTGTGTCATCGGTTTATGGAAGATGGCAGTCATAGTAGAGCACTTGGCATTAGGGCTGCTTATCGGGCGGATCGGACGGATTATTATGTTAACGGTTCGGCTAAACGGTTATCGGCTTTAAAAGTACTAATCCGCTAGCCAACCTATAAGATATCGGTTGGTTCGGTATCGAGTTAGCAATTATCGGACGGTGATCGGGCGGTGTATTCGGTTAAGTATAGGTTACCACATTCAATCTTTTTATTTTAGTTATTTACGTCAAGATTTTTAGGACTACTGGACTAGTACTCTTACGTTGAATAAAATGTCCTTAAGGGAGTGAATATGCCAATGTAAATATTGGATCAGTGATTCTCTGCCTCTCTTTGTCAGTTGTAATATCAAAGTTTAATAGCAGTAAAATCGGCTTTGTTCCAAAGTAGAACTCAATATTATTTGTATTCATAAATCGAGAGGAAGTATGTGTCGACTTATTCATTCGTGTTCACAATATCATTAATTATAATTGAACAATCAAATCCCGGGGGCATTCAGAAAAGTTCACTTTGGAGAAAAACAAATTCTTCCCCGAATCACGGG
>NC_081352.1:25466353-25500107 GCF_029784015.1 Lycium ferocissimum
GAGCCACGCGCGACCCCTTCGCCATGGTCGCCCACCAACCATGCGCGTGCCGACGGCGCCGCCCGTCTAATCCCACCAAATCCGTTCGTAGCCGACTTTGTTATTATTTTATTAATTCACATTAATACGAAGCCCATGGAGGCAACACTATAAATAAAGCATTCCCCTCCTTTGGGGTTGGCTCCCTTTACCTTTCAAGAACACTTACGTTATAAGCATCTCATATTTACGCTCCTCTCATTTATTCGGCCAAGGCCGTTTCTCTTCAGAATTATTGCTAATAGTATAATATATTGTTCATAACGTTTACATCTTCGGCTGCTTTGTTGGTGAGCCTTCAAATCTACATTCTCTTTATCTTACATACATCAAGAACAAAGCACATATCCTATACCCACTTACAAATTCAATTGATTAGCCGAAACCGGGGTTAACAAACTTTAAGCAAGGTGAATCCCTTCACCTAAGAAGTTCTCCTTGTCCTTTTACCATACACCAAAGATTAACATCTAAAATGCTCTTATAAGTCTAGCACAAGTCAATGTGCAAAAATTATGTCCAATCTAGCCTCTAATACTAATGAAAAGGCAAAAGTAATCATCAACTTTCAAAATTTTATACACTCACCAACACGTGTTAATTTGTCCTTTTGCGTTACAGGTGCTTTTCTTAGTACATAGTACATAATACAAAATATCACAAAAGCAAAGGGAGCCCCCCGTACTCAAAAGAGCAGAGCATCAAATTGTTGGAAGAACTAACAAGAACCAAAACAGTAATTGACAACTTCTTTCAGTACATAAGAGCTTTTCCTTGCACAACTTCTTTCGCACAACTGCTGGTGCTTTTTCTATTGCAGCAACCAGCAAGTATCCTACAATAAAAAACAGAATTGTTACTATGTAAAATTTTAAGTGCATTCAAACAAACAACGAGAAGATAACCGAACATTATGAAAGTCACCTTGTACTATATGTCAACTACAGTAGGGTCTCTCCCAGCGCTGGCTAAATCTGAAGAGAAAATTATCATAATGAGTCATGTAATAAGTATAAACCATTTAAAACAATAATATACAACAAATATAATAAAAAGTATTATTACCTTGTTCCTCGCCGAGATTATCAAGATCTTCCTCAACGCTAACAAAAGTTGTTTTAATTTTTCACTTCGAAGCCAATTCAAGACACACTAGAGCTTGCACTAATTTAGAGTCAATGAACTCCTAAATGAATCAAGAAGACGTCCTCCCGTACTAAATGCGATTCGTATGCCACACTTGAAAAACGGTACAGCTAATACATCACGAGCCATCTCGAAAGAATAGGAAATCTAGCCGAGTTCATCTTCCACCCGCAGATGTTAAATTCTTTACTATCATCCTCGCTTCACCAAAATATTTATCTAACTCCGTTCTAGCATCCACACCTCCACTCGCCGTTTTATAGTTCTTTAGATCTTTCATGAGTGATTCTAAAAGTCCCGTACTTTGGGTACTTACTGATCGCCGTAGAAAGCCAAGAGAAGTGTTCAACAAGAGTAAGGTGAAGATTCAAAAGCACGCCGCCTTTTGAGTTGGATTTTACATACTCGCTAAATAATGAAGTCATGTACTTCTTTTTACTTCTCGCTCGTATGTATGGATATTTTTTTCCCAAACATCTTTACAAGTGCATAACTAATCGATGGGCTTGTAACGAGGATCCAAATACACAGAAATAAAATTATCTTGTTCATTTTCTTGCTGGATCTCCCTAATACTTATTAAATTTTTCTTGCATCTTTTTTGCCATATAAAACCAAGCAGTGTCTTCGCTTGCCATCAATTGATTCAAATAAATGTTAAGAACCGCACAAATTTCAAGAAATGAATATTTGACGTAACATAACGTGATCCAGATATTTTTCAAAGTGTGAAGATAAAATATCTCAAGAAATCTCGTAATTCTTTTCACATGGACTAATCACTACTCAAAAGTTCACCTACATGATTCCAATTTCAACATAAGAATTTTCAAGATAATGTCTTAGGCCAATTTCACGGAAGCATAATTTGAAAATGCATTCTCAAATTCAACAGCCCTACTAACATCGGATAGGGTGGAATTCCACCTAGTTGGAACGTCTAAACATAAAGATTTTTTGCAATTGAGTTGGTCATCGTCACAACTTTCTTGAAATCTTTTCAACCTCGCAGGAGAGTACCTAACATATCTAATCGCATGTCTAACACGTTGACTGCATAAAGAGCATTCTTTAAACCATCCCGGACAACAAGATTCATGATACGAGCCATACACCTCACGTGAAGGTGATTACCGTTCATCAAATTAGTTCCCATTTTTGTTAATTGCTTAGACAATTCTTTTACTGTCACATCATTTGAGCTTGCATTATCAACTGTGACAGTAAAGATCTTATTTATCCCCCACTCACGTAAGCACCTACTAATACCATTTGCCATATCTTCACCTTTATGGCTAATAATAGGACAAAAATTAAGTATTTTCACGCATGTTCCAATCACTATCGATCCAATGGGCAAGTGATACACATGTAATTGATTCTTTGTATAGAAGTCCATGTCCGTGGTAATACAAATTCTCTCGTTTTGTTTCTATAAAATACCTCCTCAACTTTTGCTTTTCTTCATTAAACAATTAAAACAAATCCACTAGTTACGGTACTACGGGAAGGGATCCAAAAATGAGGTTGAGTCATTTTCATAAATTCTTTAAAACCTTCTTTTCGACAAAGCTAAAGGAAGCTCATCAACTATTACCATACGACATAAAGCTTCTCTCCTACACTCTTCTTGGTCAAATTTCCAAGAGACATGACAAAATGCTACATCACCTTGACTACCCCCGAATAGATTTAAAGCCTATGGTTGATTGTTTTTTATCAACAAGAGGAGTAGGAAGTTTAGACATGTCAACAAATGACCAAGAAGAGTCGACGTACCATCTCTTGACTTAAAATAGTACAACTTATGGCAGTGGCTACATTTTGCTTTCGTACCTTCTAAGTTTCAACCACGTAAAATGATCCCAAGCAAATGACCTTTTTCTCCTTTTTTTTAGCACTAGTTGACAAAGTTATCTCGGCATGACTTGCCGTTTGAAGCCTCACTTTCACCTATCACCTTATCACTTTGTTCACCCATGCTACAAGTTTAAGATTTGAGTCCCCGTAATAAGAAAAAAACAATTCAATAAACAACCAAAATTAGAATGTAGCAAAATATGATCTGGTGACACAACAAATAGTAACGGAAAAATACACATAGCACAGAAAAATAGAGAATTTGTTAATCCAAATACAACACAGTATTACTACGGTAAAGGGAAGCAAAATTGAAAATAGAAACAGAGCAAAAAATGCAACACCTTTACATCACAGGGCTGGAAATAGATGAACAGATAGTCAAGCCAAATGAAACTCTTGCAAAAATAGATCACACAAGACCTTGCAGTTCATGTATTGAGCCAAATAAATCGATTTGTAGTTTTTGATTTTATCGAACAAAGGCGTGAACTTGAAGTTGCTACTTGCTAATACTAGGAAATATGTGTCTTTATGGAGTATTAACTAGGGAGAATTCTAAAAGTTGCACAATAGAGAAAACCCCATGGATCAGAAGGGGAAAACCCATTACGATCAGAAGTGGAAAAAAAATAACTCGAAATTTACCTTGCATGTAGTAGCAAAAGCGGGGCTGAGTTGTTGTGGACTTGTGGTTTAATAACAAATCACCACTTTTGCGATCTTCTCTTGACGCCGTGTAAAAAAAAAAAAAAAACCTAGAATCCATTAGTTAGTGGAAAATGACAACAGCTTCCTACCCTTTAGGTAAAATGAGGGTTATTTTCTAATCTATAGTTGCGATCTTATTTACTAAATGGGCTGTCTTATTAACTAAATGGGCTTGGCTTTCGAGGCTTATCTTTAAGTTTACAAATTATAATTACCATACATATTTTATATGTTTAAGGGATAAAAATATAATAAAATATAATAAATTCTTAACGGGTTAACGGTTTACCCAATAAGAAAATTGAGTAATCCGTCCCCCACACCGATAAGCCGTTAATTATAAAATTTAAATCCATTCCCCACCCGCTAATCCGATAACCCAATACCAATAAGCTAATTTTGCGGTTGGGTTATCAGTAGCGGTCGGTTTTGAACAGCCCTACTTGGCATACCACCAAAGCTTATACTAAAAAAGACAGGTTCAAAATTTTAAGATTTAGATAGGACAACTTTGGATTATCTTTCCGGCAAGCTAAGATATATACTTCTAACCTCTCTATAACCAATGATCAGCTGAGATTGTTGGGGAAATCACAAAATAAAACCAGTACAATAATAATTAATATTATTTACTTAGCAAAATAACAATACTGAAAATTAAATATTACTACGATAATATATTTACCAACAAATGCAAAGTAATAATATCATTAATTAGTTAGTAAATTAATATAACAACACTTAGAAAAACAAAATAGTAACAAAATAGTATTACGATAATATTTTAGTAAATGCACAGTCTGACTTGAGTTGTGCTAGTCACTATCCTAAGAAACTATTTCAGCAATATGAAATGTTTCTCCAGAATTAAACAAACCCTTCTCTAATTTAATTATTAAAGGATACAGAAATCAGCAAAATTAATAATAAATCCAGCTTAATAGATAAAGAAGTAAGAGAAAATGAGCAACTAATATTTTATGGGAAATATTAAAAAAAGAGGAAGAGGATGTGAGTTGATAAAAGAAAGGAAAGGAGGATCTCTTTTTATTCTTAGGTTGTATTTTTTGGAGGGGAAATGTGAGCCTATTTATAGGCTTAAATATAGGCTTGCTTATGGACAAGTGTCCATCCACTTGGCAAAACGTTACCATCAAAATAGAGACTCATCCTTTTCAATTCATGCAAATTTGACAGCATTACAAAACATGCCACCATAATGTATACCAATGACACTTGGTCTTTCTTGTCAAGTGTCAAAAAATCTTTAAAATATTACAACAATCTCCCCACTATTTTAAAGATTTTTAGGAAAAGAGTAAACTTGCTGAATTTGCATGTCTGAAATGCAGTAGGTTTGGTGCTTGGTTCGATAAAATTTAACTTAGAGAATTATGGTGAAATATAAAATTTCTATGAACTAATAATTCTTATCGTAAGTTAGAGACTTTATCAGTCACATTTCGACTCCGTAATTTTGCTGTTCAACGCGGTTTTGCACCCTAGGCCATGCGCGTGCCTGGTTATTCACGAGAGCTCTAGAGACTAGGCCAACGTCTCATAGGAGCGGCCCCACTCCACTGTCATATAGGTGAATTCATCAAGTGTACACTGCTTTAAATACACCATCCATAAGGACTATGAATTCATTAAGAGTTAATAACTCATCCTCACAATTAGTAGCAGTTCAAGCACTCTCTTTAAGTGCGCAGAGCCAATATTGACTTGTTATTACCCATATGAACCTACTTCATGGGATCTCCAATCACATAGGTTGAGTTACCATCTCTATTGACAATAAATGGCCTTAACCCCATCTCTATTGAGGTTTGAAGAATTAATTTTCTTCCCACAGTTTTAGTCAGAAGATCGACCAAATTCACTTCTGACTTCACATAATCAATGGAAATTATTCCATATCTTAACAGTTGTTTAACGACATCATGTCTCAATTTCATGTGTCTGCTCTTATAATTATAAGATTTATTCTTTGCAATAGCTATTGCCAATTGACAATCACAATGCATAAACACAGGAGGCAACTCATCCTTTATTAAAGGGATATTCGCTAAGAAATTTCTCGCCCACTCAAATTCGTAACCGCTAACTCCGCAGCTACAAACTCGACTCCATAGTTGATCTAGCAATGATTGTCTGCTTAGCTTATTTCCACGATATTACACCCCCACCAAGGGTGAACACATAGCCACTAGTGGATTTTGTCTCATCCGAATCGTAGATCGCACGCATCACAATACCCTTCTAAAGTAGAGGGAAATCCACTATACAGGATACTAATTCATGGTTCCTATCAAATATCTCATCAGTCTAATTAATGCAGGCCAATGCTCTTGATCAGGATTATGAGTGTATCTACTCAGTCTACACATAACATAGGCTATATCAGGCCTTGTAAAATTCATTAAATGCATCAGACTCCCAATAATTTGAGCATATTTAGACTGAGCATTATTCTTTTTCAATCACGGCCATAGGTGTCACCTCAAAACATTCAAACTTCTTAAGAAGTCTCTCCACATAATGTTCTTGTGACAACAGTATATTATCATCACTCCTTATAACTTTAACTCTCAATATCATATTTACTTCACCCAGATCTTTCATATCAAAATTAGTAGACAAAAATAATTTGGTACTCTCCACAATATTTAAACTTGTACCAAATATGAGCATGTCATCAACATATAAGCATATTATCACATAATCATTGTCTACCACTTTAGTATAAACACATTTATCCACTTCAACATAAGAAAAACCATCTCTCAATAAGACTTGATCAAATTTCTCATGTCACTGTTTAGGAACTTGCTTAAGGCCATAAAGTGATCTCATTAATTTACAAATTTTATTTTCTTGTCCAGGAATAATACATCCCTCAGGTTGAACCAAATAAATATCTTCTTCTAAATAACCATTTAAAAAAGCTGTTTTGACATCCATTTGATGGATAAAAAGCTTGTGAATTGATGCTAAGGCAATTAAAATTTGAATAGAAGAAATTCTAGTCACTGGTGCAACTGTATCAAAATAATCAATATCTTGCTTTTGAGAAAATCCTTTTGATACTAAACGAGCTTTATACTTATCTATAGAGCCATCAGGATTAAGTTTCCTTTTGAAAATCCATTTACAACCAATAGGTTTTGCATCAGGAGGTAAATCAGTTAAAACCCATGTATTATTTTTCATGATGGAATCAATTTCCATTTTTATTGCCTCTTTCCAAAATTTAGCATCAGAAGAAGATATAGCTTCAAAATAATTTGATGGTTCATTATCCACAAGAAAATTTGAAAATCATTCCCATAAGAAAAATATTCCTTTCTAGGCCTTTTGCTCCTTCTCAGTTCTTCATTAGGAGTAATTTCATTATTTCTTTCAACAGGTGCATGAGAAATTTTATCGGACAGTGGAAAAATATGTTCAAAAAATTCAACATTTTTTGTTTCTATTATAGTATTGCAATCAAGCACATCACTTTTCAAAACAAGAAATTTGCATGCAGCACTATGTTCAGCATATCCAATAAGCATACAGTCAGCAGTTTTAGACCCTATTTTTCTCTTTTTAGGTTCGGGCAAGAGAACTTTAGCAAGGCACCCCCAGACTTTTAAATATTTCAAATTAGGTCTATAACCTTTCCACAATTCATAAGGAGTTTTGCCAGTTCTTTTATGAGAAATCCTATTTTGTAAGTGACATGCAAATAATATAGCTTCACCCCACAAATTATTAGGTGCATTAGAACTGACTAACATGGAATTCATCATTTCCTTCAATGCCCTATTTTTCCTTTCAGCTACTCCATTAGACTCAGGTGAATAAGACGGAGTTATTTTATGAATAATACCTTTTTTTCACAAAAAGCATTTAAGGACAAATATTCTCCACCTCTATCAAATCTAATTCTCTTGATTTTTCTACTAAGCTGATTTTCAACCTCCATTTTATAAGAAATAAAGGCATTAAAAGCATCATCTTTATTTTTAAGCAAGTACAACTTAGTAAATCTAGAAAAATCATCAATAAAAATCACATAATATCTTTTACCACCTCTATTCATAGTCTGCTTTAAATCACCTAAATCCGTGTGAATCAAAGATAATAATTCAGTTTCTCTATTTGCTGAAAAACATGGCTTTTTAGTAATTTTAGCTTCAAAGACATATTTCACATTTGTCAAAATTATTTGAGTCTAAGCCAGATATTAAACCCAACGACTGCGTATTATTTATATAGGCGGTATTAACATGTGCTAATCTAGCATGCCACAAAGAAATAGACTCAACCATATAAGCAGAAGTAGATGCTTTTTCATTGATAACATCAAAAACATTACGTACAAAAAGTCCTTGGTTACAATAGTCCTTTCCCACAAACACATTATTTTTGGTCATTATAATCTTATCATATTCAAATGACACTTTCACTCTAGCTTTCATTAGTAAGGCCAAAGAAATTAGATTTGCCCGTATTGTAGGAACATGTAACACATCCGCGAGGGCTAAAGTTTTTCTCGAAGTGAGCTTCAGGAGTACTTTACCCTTACCCAAGACATTTGTAGTTCTTGAGTCTCCAAGGTAGACCACCACATCTTCATCTCCTATTGGTGTATAGGAGGTAAATGCTTCTCGATTTGCACAAATATGCCGAGTAGCCCCAGAGTCTACCACCCATTTATTTACATGTGCTATAATTTTTGCTTGAGAAATGACAGCTGCAATAATATCATCTCCTTCAGCTAAGTTAGCTTTGGGAGGATAGCCTTTTTCTTTGTCATTACTCACTCTTTTCCTGCATTGTGCGGCATGATGACCCGATTTTCCACAAACAAAACAAGGACCTTCCTTTTTCTTAATGTTAGGATTATTCGGCTTGTAACCTTGGGACTTATTGCCATACCTTTTTCTGCTGCTTTGAACTTGCACAAGGTTTGCCTTGAGAGCTATCTCCTTAGCTTTGAATGACTCCTTTCTGTTGGTATCTTCTATAAGGATATGAGTCACTATCTCCTCAATGGTGAAATTTGTCTGCTTATGCTTCAGGCTATTCTTATAATCATTCCATGAGTCAGGCAATTTCTCGATCAGTACCCCAGCAGCAAGTTTTTTTTGGAAGAGTGATCCCCTCGGCCTTCAAGTCTTCAAGTAATTTTTGATATTCATTTATTTGGACTTTCATCTCCTTCACATCACTCACCTGCCATTGGTAAAATCTTCCGACTACAAACTTTTGTTTAGTAGCATCTTCAGCAGTGAATTTCTTAATTAAGGATTCCCAAATAGTTTTTGCTTCCTTACAACTGCAATACACGTCAAACAGTTCATTAGAAAGAGTTTGTAATATAGTATGGCGACATACCTTGTTGGCGTATTTCCATGATTCCTGCAATTTATTATCAGCATCTGCACTAGGTTGAGGTTGCAGCAGCGCATGTGCAATGCCAGGGACATCAAGTAGTGAGAAAACACGTTCTTGCCAATGCTTAAAATTTTCATTACCGAAAATTTCAATATTAGACACATCCGGAAATGGTTTGGCATATGGTAGGACGATTGGGGGAGCAAATGGGGAGCAATATTGGTATTGGTAGTATTAGTAGTATTTTCGACATCAGTGTTGTTTGCCACAGTTTCTTAGATTGTTGGGGGAAATCACAAAATAAAACCAGTACAATAATAATTAATATTATTTACTTAGCAAAATAACAGTACTGAAAATTATATATTACTATGATAATATATTTACCAACAAATGCACAAAGAATAATATCTTTAATTAGTTAGTAAATTAATATAACAACACTTAGAAAAATAAAATAGTATTACGATAATATTTTAGTAAATACACAGTCTGACTTGAGTCGTGCTAGGCACTGTCCTAAGAAACTATTTCAAAGAATATGAAATGTTTCCCCAGAATTAAACAAGCCCTTCTCTAATTTAATTATTAGAGGATACAGGAATCATTAAAATTACTAATAAATCTAGCTTAATAGATAAAGAAGTAAGAGAAAATGAGCAACTAATATTTTATGGGAAATATTAAAAAAAGAGGAAGAGGATGTGAGTTGATAAAAGAAAGGAAAGGAGGATCTCTTTTTATTCTTAGGTTGTATTTTCTGGAGGGAAAATGTGAGCCTATTTATGGGCTTAAATATAGGCTTGCTTATGGACAAGTGTCCATTCACTTGGCAAAAAGTTACCATCAAAATAGAGACTCATCCTTTCCAATTCATGCAAATTTGACAGCATTACAAAACATGCCACCATAATTTATATCAATGACACTTGGTCTTTTTTTCCAACTGTCAAAAAATCTTTAAAATATTACAACAGAGATAGATTATTTATATATATTAAGTGAATTTTTAAACACAAATACAGAATTTGAGTTAAAGCTATTGAGTTATGCACAATCCATAAGTAATGATGTAGATTTTTCCCTGGTCGTGGTAGAGTGATAAGTACCTTCACCTTTAACCAAAAATTTCACATACAAATCATGAGAATGAAGTTATCTTTAGTAGCTAGGGAGCGTTTTATCCTGGAGTAACTTTTTTTGACAAACTTAGAATAATCGTGTTCAAAGCGCATACCAGAACACTAAATGGAAACCTCCAAAAAAAAAAAAAAAAGCACTTAGCAAGAGATGGTAAAGCTGTTGTCTTTTCTTTGTTTATGCTTTGTTGCATTGGAACATGTTACTTATATGTTCTCATTTTGCTCTTCAAAAACAAAATGATTATGTTTTATCAAAAAAAGATAGTACATGACGGATATGAGGATGAACACTCACAGTCTGTGTCACGCCCCAAATTTGGTCGGGAGGCGTGGCCGGCACCCGGTGCCTTACTTGTTCGAGCGTAGCACTCTGTAACTCTCAACATGCCTAACAAGTAAACCAGGTCGGTAAGGCCAATCTATACATCTGCAAGCAACAAAATCTAAAACAATATATACAAAGGGCCGACAAGGCCCCTATGCTGACATACTATACTCATAGGACATGTCTACAAGCCTCTAAGGAGAATACAACTGTACAGTGGTTGGGACAGGGCCCCGGCCTACCGATGCTATATGTACATACATAACGACTCCAACTCTGAACATGGAAACTCCGGATGAAATGGAGCTTACCAATTCGCTGAACTCTGGCACATGTACTGAAGGGTCCATCTAGCTATCTGTCGGAATATGCAGGCATGAAATGCAGCGCCCCCGGTAAAAGGGACGTCAGTACGAATAATGTACCGAGCATGTAAGGCAACAAAATATAATTGAAAGCTATAATACTAATAGTAAGCTGAGGAGTCAAGGATAATCTGAGCATAACTTACCTTTATGTGACTTCTATAACATGTACAACACTATAAAAGCAGCCGGCATTATCTAGGCATGGCATAACTAAACTGTAAAATAGCCCCAAAGGCAAATGTAAATAGCTCAAAGGCAAACTGTATCTATGTATATCCCCGAAGGCAATGCGCATATCTGTATAGCCCCGAAGGCAAACTGTATCTTTGTATAGCCCTAAAGGCAAATATATATGATGATGAACGCATAGCCTTGAAGGCAAACTGTATCTTTGTATAGCCCCGAAGTCAATGCGCATATCTGTATAGCTTTGAAGGCAAATGCATAGGCCCGAAGGAAAATGTATATGATGATGAATCCATAGCCTCGAAGACAAGAGTAACATAGCCCGAAGGCAATTACTCCAATCTGCATACACTCACTATCTCAATCTCCAATCACAATAACATATCGACTGAACTATACTCCCGACAAGGGACACATAATGATATGCTATTAGCGATATATTATTGCTTGAATAGAGATTTCAGTTCTTCTTTCGATAATCTTGTTCGGATTCTTAACGAAACTAGAATCATGCCAAGAAGAGAAAAGGAATAGCCTTTAAATACCTTGGCAAATAATCTACCCAACAACCATGATAATCTCAACTCGCCGCACCTTAATCTACAACAACGAAAATGATGCTATTGTCACACTACCAATAATACTGCTATCGTATTTCGAACGATAACTTATTTTATAACAAAAAGAGCAGCATCTCCCCTGTTTCTTCCACATTCCTCAAGTTCATAATAGTCACAACAACAACCTAAACAACCAAAGAACTCTATAATAAGCTTGCAACCCAAAACAATGATACAATGAGCAACAAGCTCGATTCACGACTAATAAAGCTATACCTTCAACTCTTTCTTCTTTCAAATACATGTCAACAACAACAACATACTTAGGTTATCCCCTCAATTTCCAGCCATAAAATACCACAAGAACAACCTCAAAACAGTTCAACAAGCCACAACAACAGAAGTATGATTTCTGACTTTATTTCACGGGTTTTCAACTGTACAAGCTAGCTATGACTTATAAAAGCTCAAACAAATGAAGGAGAGACATATTCTTACCTTAAACAACAAGGAAAACTCGAAATCTGAGGTTAATTCACCTTGAAGAATTCTCCAAATCAACCACAAGAAGAAGAACAACAATCTCACAAGCACCACGAGATTCCCGATATTAGATTCACGCTGTTTGCCTTGGGTTTTGCTCTTGGATCATATGAGAACTTTTAGAGAGGGTTTCTAAGTGTTTAGGGTCTGGAAGAAGTGATAAATGAGGTTAAAATGATAAGCCACTGAATATATACACTTATACAACTTTCCACCGCCTTAAGTGAGTCCCAAGGGGCTGCCTGCGCAGTCCCGCGAAAACGCGAATATCACTCTACTCCGATGTCGTATCGACAAACGGTTTAATCCGTTGGAAAGTAGACTCGTAGACCTTCAATTTGGTTTGTGGATTACCCCGTAACTCCACGTTTATTGGGAGAAAAGCTCTGCGACATTAGACCAAAATTTCAATAAAATTATGAACGTAACTTACGATAACTTTTGCTGACTTTTGTTTTACAACTTTCTTGACTTTAAAACTTAACATACGAATATTATACGATTCAAATACCTCATAACATGACCTTAGCATATTAATCACTCCTAGTATTACCCCAAAGTATGAGTTATAACATAGGCCCGTACCCCCAATGTATGGTCCATAAGTCACTCCATAAGTTGGAAGTTTCGCGGAAATTCACTCTCTTCGATTCGTTGAATCTCTAAACCTTCCGACTCTTGCTTATCACTTGTTAAACATGGTTTAAACACTTATAACCTCAAAGATTATCTTGTTCTCTGAGCTTACGTCGATAAACTTACGACGAACAACGTACAAAAGTACGAGGTGTAACAGTCTGCTACTTATTTTTGTTTTTAATAATAAAGAAAATAGGGAAAAGATGCAAATATACCCTTCAATTTTGCAATTTAGAGCAAATATAACCCATGTAAAAAAAGTGGTGCGCATATACCCATGCGCTACAAAAATGGCGCAAAAATATACTCTTTTCGCTGACGGATTTTTTTTTAAAATCTAAGCCGCGTGACATTTTTTAATTAATAAATAAGCTAAATGATTTTTAAGAAAAATTACGTCAACGAAAAGTGCATATTTACATCATTTGTGTAATGGCAGGGGTATATATGCACCACCGTTTTAATGAAGGGTATATCTTCTCTAAATCGCAAAATTGAGGGGTATATTTGCCCCCCCCCCCCCCCCCCCCCCCCCAAAAAAAAGAGCTAAAAACTCAGGGCTCGTTTGGTACGAAGGATGAGGGATTAATAAT
Organism: Lycium ferocissimum; assembly: GCF_029784015.1. Classification (NCBI taxonomy): domain Eukaryota; kingdom Viridiplantae; phylum Streptophyta; class Magnoliopsida; order Solanales; family Solanaceae; genus Lycium; species Lycium ferocissimum. Next base: position 25,479,851 of record NC_081352.1, read on the forward strand.
CCTGAGATTAATTTTTAGATGAGTTTATCCCACGATTGGTTGGGATAAAATTACAGTATAACTAATCTCGAGATAACTCGGAATTGTAGTGTTATTTTATCCTAATGGAGGAGTAGAATAACTAATCCCAGAATAACTAATCTCAGGATGAGTAATCCTGGAATAACTGTTTCCCAACCAAACGACCCCTCAAAGTCTAGGTAAGGCAGGCGCTTAATACCCACTAATGAGTGTAGTTTAATCAGCTAGGGTAATCATCCTTTTGTAAATCTTAATCATCCACTTGGACATGAAAAAAAGAAGATAATCCATCTGTACCCAACTCCCAAGCAAGTTAGGTAGGTAAGTAATGCATGGATTGTTATCTTCGTCCTATCTAAGTGAGAGTGTGCAGCTGAAGCAGACAACACTTGGTTGACATCCCTGCTTACTTGTTTATTTTTGCCCCTGGTTTTGCTTTTATTTGCACTTAGTTTATCTCTTTTTTCCGTAAATAAAACTGCTTTGGAGCCCATTGTGGTAATTAACATTTAGGCTGCTGTGTAGTTATTTTTTTCTTGGGCAGCTTTATGTGAAATGTGGGCCCACTTGAATTTCTTTACTCTTCTGCATTTGCCAACTTCTTACAATTTCTCAATGGTAATATTTGTGTCACCAAAAAGTACAAAGGAAATTTTTCAGTAGCAATTTTTAACGTGCTCAATTTTTTCCCCTTTTTTTTTTTTTTTTTTTTTTTTTTTTTTTTTTTACCTTAATGTACTTTATTGGATTTATCTAATGTTCATGAGAGTGTTTTTCCTTACGATTGTAGAAAAAAGTGTTACAACTTCAAAATAATCCTCATCTAAACATGCTTATATTTTTCAAAGCACTTTTCTAGGATGCACTCTTTTAGCAAATATGACAGAAAATATGAGGAAATTTTAAATCCTTAATTAGATGATTTACTATCACACAACTATATAACTTGTTTTAGATTATAAGTTTAAAAATTATTTAATCAACATCGCTTTAAAAATTAAATTTGTGACTGCATATTGGGCTCGTGCACATCACGGGTTTCTTCCCACTAGTGTGTGATATATATATATATATATATATATATATATATATAATGAAAAAAATATTTTTATCACGAATTAATTACTTCAAGGCTAGTTTTGTCCTTAAATAATCTAATTTATGCAATACTAATATACGTTATTAATTCGTAGTTTAACCCCGATAAAACTATATAGATTCGTACATAACTTATACATGTATTATTATTACTAACAAGAAGATGAAAACTTGCAACCAAACAATGTATAAGTTATGCTAATTTAATGAGCAGATTAACTCAAGTTAGGTAGAATGAAAATAATATCAAGTCATGTCAATCTATCAAAACTTATGAACAATTGCACTAGATAGGTAAAATAAAGTTAAAATAGTACCAAGCCACGTAAATTCGTCATGACTTGTGAGCAGTTGAAAAAGATGGATAGAATGAAGCTAAGATAGTAATGTCAATCTTTCATGACTTGTGAACAAGATAAAGCAAGATGAAGCTGTAAAATTGTGTTTTTTTTTTTTTTTTTTTTTTTGCTTTCCTTTTTATCGGATGTCCCCGAAGAACGTAAAATTTTGTTCTCATGTTTGGCATTAAGGCCTTTTGTAGCAGCTTAGGTTTTGCGTATCGATCTTTTCTTGGGCTCAATAGTTGACATAGGCCTTTCAGAATAGCCATTTCTAATGTGGATACTCCATTCCAAAAATATTGGGCCGACATGATATTATTAGTATTATTCGATTTTATGCCATTGGAAATTAATAGGGATTTTTCCATTTTAAAGCAACTTAGCAAAGTTCACAATAAAAAAGGGCAAACTACTGATCACAAAAAATATCATACGTTAGCAGATTTTAGTAAAGGACGTATCCTGCCGAGTTATGAAGTAAACAACATTGCGTTTACTTCCACGATCCAAAACTTCGATGAAACATTGATCCTTTATATTAACACTTCCACTGTCATTTTAAGCCTCTCCTTCAAAGTTCAAAGTAAAAAATGAATCTTAATTTGTATTCTTTTATAAAATTTAGTTAGTATAATCACTAATATAATCTGTATATACTTAGTGCGGATTCGTTATACACTAATTATGTATACTTATTATACATTCATTACACACTTATTATATATTGAGTATACACCAACAACAATTACAAACGTTTACGGCTAGGTGCGTGAAAATCTTTTTAGCGGCCTTGTGGTTAACAATGCTAAGATCCCAAATTACTATTGGTTAGAAAGTCCCGTATCAGTCCAGGCAATTAATTCTCTCTCGAAATTGATTGAATGGATCACCAAGATATGGAACTAAAAAAACAACTATTTCAACCAGAATAAACACATTGATGTGATGGGAGCTAGTTTTGTTTCTTATTTATTCTTTCTGTAATTATGAATCATTCAATAGTTGGGACTTAATAATCATTTATTTGGGACTTAATAATCATTTATTTTATCAATTCTTATTATCTTAGATATTATGAAAAGAAATATATTTTTAATTTATCATAGATAAATTATAAAGCTTTAAATACAAAACATGATATGTGACAGATTTATAGATTTAATGTAACCCCTGGATGTTGCTAATTAAGTTGTTTCTAAGAAACGAGAAAAAGTCAGATATTCTTATATTATGAATCCTTCTTTTTTTGTTTTTTCTTTTTGTAATTTGAAGGGGACTTTCTGTTTGGTCTATTAAGCCTCTGATTTTTTCGACAAGGCATTGAACTATAGCAGTGGATCGGTGGAAAAAATTAATGTGAAGCCAAGAGAAAGTTAAAACTCCAATTATATATATATATTTTTTTTTTTTTGTGATTTATACTTTTATCTTATTTTTATAAATCCCAGGTAAGTGTATATGTTAGGGGTGAAAATGGAAAAGAACTCAAAGTTTCAATACATGGAAGTATTCAATAGTTGGGACTTAATAATCACCACATTGATCATAAAGGAATTATAATTAGTCCATGTCCACGCCTGGGAGTGGATGTAAAGTGTAATATATGTGTTACGTTCAATCAAATTCAGTAATTTTGGTTCATATCTTTTATACAAAGATATGTATTAAGAAATCTACAAAACATGGGTAAATGTTAAATTATGAATTCAATTATTAGCATTCGAAGTTATTATCTTAAAATGCTGGTAAATTTTATTTATACACTCAAATTACGGCATGTTTCAATTGAGTACCTGAACAGATGATAAAATGTTCCTACTAAACACTTCTGTCTAAAAAATTTAAAAAGGTTTTTGGGCGTGCTCCCAAGTGCTCATATGGATTAGTTAACTACCTAAAATATGCATGTCACCTCCTTTAATTATACGATTTAGCTTCAATAAGCCATAAAATTTAAGTCAGTTATTGTGGCAATGTGCATAATTGTAGGAGGTGACATATATTATATGGTTAACTTATCTACGTAATAGACGCTTTAGAACATGGGCAATTTTTTTTAAAAATAATTTAAACCGCAGAGCGTGGCTACGTAAACACTTTATCATGTATTCAGCATTCATTAATGTATCGCGCTACAAGTCGTATTTAAATGAAATATACTAGTTTAAGGAATCGTCGATGTATTCTGCTTTCTTTAAAGAGGTGGAGTATCACGGAGGACATATCATTGAATTCTGAGAGTGACCTCAAATTGAATATCAGAACCTGAAAATGCTCTAGCTTCTCAAAACCGCCAAAACTTTAGTAGTATATAAAAAGAAGAAAACAAACAAATCTAGCAAAATGTCAAGGACTTTGACTCATAGGGAGCCTACAAATACACATAACATGTAATACTTCCTCAAAGTCAACACAATACTACGTATGGTATAGTATTATTTTAGAGCCTCCTTTTTTTTGTTTAAAAAATAGGTAGTTGAAGCCATTAAATCTCTGATTTCTCAGTCGAACTACACCAACACGAGGTGACCATCAGGATTTTAGCTTTGAGGTTTTAAAAAATGTAACTGGCACAACTTCGTTTATTTTAAAGCCTATATGAGAAAATAAGCACTGTAATCAAGTATTAAAATAATATTTTTTTCTTGAAAAATAATTTCCCTGCATACTAAATGCCCTCATAAAGTTGTGATTAGTCTCAACTGCCAACTCCCAACACTGTGGCAAACGTGATTTTAGATGCAGGGTGCAAAGTGCAAACACCATTATTGCCTTAAGTTAGTATAATATATATATATATATATATATATATATATATATATATATATAGAGGCGGATCCAGACTTGAAAGCTTCTTATGCCATACCGCTTTGAATAGTAGGTGTGTAGCATTTTGCATAAATGATGCTAATATTTACAGAGAGTACATAGAACATATACTTCTATCATCTATTATTTAGACAAGAAAAAGTCTTGGCCTGTTGGTTTTGGTGACTCGTGAAGTTAGAGGAGGCCCTTGGTTAGACTTCTTAGCCACAAACACCTCCTTTTTTACCAAAAGGAAAGTGGTAATTGGGTTCGAACCAATGACCACCATAGAAAAGGTTAAGCTATTAACAATCCTGGAAGCACACATCATCAGTTGGTGTTTATCCTAGCTTGAGAGTTGAGTCATAAGCTTTAATATGTGCAGCAAAGTAAAATAATTTTAAAAAGTGTATCCAAAGGATTCGAACCAGCGACTTGAGGTAGCAAAATTTGACATTTCACCACTGGCACTATGTGCTCACTCGTTCCTCTGGGTGGCAGGATTATAATCTATACTCTTTCCTTTACGTACATGCACATATATACACAATTTCACCCGAGACGTCCGGGTGGCGTGCCACCCCCACGCTTATACATAGATCCGCCCCTGTATATATATATATATGGAACCTTTTAAAAATACATATTTATTCTACATTTTGAAATTATTATCACGAAGAAAGAGTAGTGTTTGGATCAAACGCTTATCTGCACCGACATAAAATTTTGGATATGCCTCTTGTATTGGGTAAAAAATGTCACCGGGTGAGTTAGCATATCCGGAGACCATAACGACTCGGGGACATACTACAGCTGTCCCCCATTTCTGTCAACTCCTGTCACATCCATCCACTCCGGTCAGAACACCATAACGCACGTGGGCATGGTGACGTCCGCACTGTCTTGTCATCATGACTTTTAGGGTAGGATAGCCTAGTTCGGGTCTATATAAACAAAAGGCATAGGAAGAAAGAAAGGACCGAGATCTGGGACTTTCCCACCACATGAAAACACCATCACTGGATTATTAATAAGAGGATTCACGGAAGTTTGTCTGGATGAACTCTTGAGATTATTTTCTATTATTCTTATTTCTTATTCGTCACATTTATGCTTGTCATTACTCTGAACCGGGCTCAGAGATAGAGTTCTCAGGATCGGATACGACCCACTTGTCTTCCAACCCTATGAAAACAAATCTCTAACTGTTTTTTTTTTTTTTTTTTGTTAAACCCGATTTCACCAAAAAATAGTTTGGCGCCGTCTGTGGGGATAGACAGTTGTGGTGTCGTCCTGATTTATAGCAGAAACTCTTAAAAGCCATTGGCATTTGGAGCTGTCCTGGTGAAGCATGTTCTATCGTGCCTAAATCGGCTAAGTAGCATGTCCGGAAGAAGCACTCCCGTTGAAACAATAAACCCATGGGGCCCGCGGTTGGAGGACTGACAAAACCCTGGTAAGGGGAGAAATCAAGAACTGGACAATCAGGAGGGAGAGGAGAAGGCAATGCCTCCCCCGAAGGAGGTTCGCGACAAGATTTCAACTAGGAAAGACCATCTTAACCGGTCGGTAGAAAGCAAGGAAGCGCTCCTCAGAGGATGTTACTTCGGAACGAGGAAAAGTTGCCCTCACTCCAAGGTAGAGGGAATATGCAGAGCGGAGGACCCTCCGTCGAAAATAACGTTGGAGGCGGTCCCAACGTCAAAAGGCACGGTGAAAGAGTGTAGGGGGAAGTCATTGGATTTTCTGGCTAAGAAAGGACTGGTCACGTCATCCGTCGAGTAGCCCGGAAGATATTGGGATACCCGGCACTCCCGAAACAAGCGCGGGGAGTAGGAGTTAGAGCCAGATGGGCAGAGCTCGAAAGGGAACCTCACGACTGGACGAGCCAAAAGCCCCGGGCTCCCTCTATCCTAAAAGAGGCAGGGGCGAGGAAGTGTGGAAAGGTTCCATACAAACCGAGTGCGGTTTCCGCGCTCATCCCAAAGAAGTTTAAAATATCGAATATCCCAAACATGATGGAACCACAGATCCGGAAGAGAACATAACGGTCTTCGAAGCAACCATCACTGGACACGACTTCAAGCGACACGCGATCGAATCAGTCATGCCAAAAATAAAAATATCAGCACAAGCTCGTCAAGGGAGCGCTTTCTTGGTACAATCTCTTGCCTAAAAATTCTATTGACTCTTTTGCTTCTCTTGCAGATACGTTCGTGAAAGCTCATGTCGGGGTTCAAAGAGTTGAGACGGACAAAGAAGACATCTTTTCTATAAAGCAGAGGAACGATGAGATGCCCTGCAACTACTCGGAAAGGTTCCAACGAGAAAGGATGCCGCTGCCCTCCATACTGGAAGATTGGGTTAACACGACATTCGTGGATGGATTGGACATCAATGGTTCAGAGGCTTCGAGAAAAGTAAAGGAAAAAGTGTGTAAGTTCTTAAGTAATCGATGCAAATACACGCGGGGGAAAGAGACTGGGACTCCGTACGAACAACAGTTGCCCTCGAGCACGACTAACGTGATTTTTGAAGGAAAGGCCGTCAGAACTATTACCCGAGATCCTCATGACAAGAAACCCTCTCTTTCCAGAAAAGGAGAGAGGAACTACCCCAAGGACCATGTTACCTTCGAGGTTACGGAAGAGAGAAACGTCGGTGGTCCACGTACCGACACACTGGTAATAACCCTTCAAATTTCTAATTTCTAACATTAAGCATGTGTTTGTCCATCCAGGTAGTGCTGTGAATGGGCGCAACTTTGAACTCTCAAGGAGATATAGAGCAGGTGGTTTCGGTGGTTAAAATCCTGACCGGATGGAGACTGTAAGACCGCTCGAGGGCAGGTTGAGCTGACTACCTAGGGAAATTGAGACCAATCCCGAGAATACCCGAGCCATCGATGAAATACCGGATATTCTCACCAAAGCCGTGGAGGTGAAATGGCCGACCGAAAAAGTAACTCCTCCAGATGAGTCCATATCGGGGTCATTCGAACTTGGCCAAAGAGTCTTTTCTGCACACTAAAAATGAATAACCCTGGATGAACCCCAGAATATCTACAGGCCTCAAAATACCTAAAGAAGTACCCCTTGAATCCGCCGTTGTTCGTCAGGCCGGAGGTAGAAGAACCCAGTTAATCTATCTGGTCGTTTCAGAGGTCTCGGTAAGTGTTGAGTTGATGCACCAAGAAAAGGCACACAATTATCTGCCTGATTAGTTAAAAAGGCCTTATCCAAGGCCGAGACGCGTTACCCACAAATAAAAAAGGTGGCCCTGGCTCTAACGGCTCAAAAACTAAAACCATATTCCAAATGACAACCTGATCTGTGCGGTGGTGGCGTTCCATTCGTGGACCACCTTGTACAAACCTGGGACCCTCGCGGGGGCAAGCTGGGAAGGTCCGTACCAAATCATAGAAACCGCTAAAGAGTGATCCCACCTGTTTAAGAACAAATTCGGAAAGGAGTTAAAGAATGATGGAACGCCAATCGCTTGAAAAAGTTCTGCCTTTGAAAGCATGATCCTACCCGAGGTGTGCCCCTGAGCTTCGGCACTATTCATTTTTGGTTAACTTGCTTTCTCTCCTATACAGGGACTGGCCTCGAGGTCGAGATCACTTCATCACCCGGAGGGAGGGATAAAGATATGCATTGCAACCTTCCCCGGCAAGGTAGTTTACTAGGCCATAATTCAAGAGCTTTTCGGCTCGTACCCTGACACTTGGATCCTCGAGATTTTGCACCTTAGTGCCGAGGGGAAGGACGGGACCAAGTGTTTAAAACATGAGGTCCCCTTGAGGACGAACCCAAATAGACTGGGACTGCTGGCAATCACAGCATCTGCCTGGTTCCCATTTTGTTGTCATTTTGGTGAAAACCCCGGGAGGAGATTATTTACCAATAGGACGAGTCGTCCCTCATAATCTCAGAAACGAAATAAAAATCTCCCCTTATTTTCGATTGTTATTAGCAAGGCATTCTTTGCTTAAATTACTGAAAACTTTCGGGGCAAAACGGCCCCGCAAAACGCTTTTGACACACGACACAGCTATAAAGCCTCCGAGCATGTAGTTTCTATAAAACATTGTGCCATTAAATGGGGTCGAGACGTCCTCCCCATTAGCATAAAAAATCGAGGGCCCTCCTTCATTTCGAATTGGATGTTTAGATCCCTAATATAGCAAAAGTGTTGCCGGAAGTGACATTCCCGGATTGGGTTAGGAATGATGACCTCAAACACAAAACGCAAAAAATATAGGCGTACACCGGTCATCATACCTCAACTTAAACAACAAACGCTCGAATATTAGCATAGTTCTGGTAGACGGGCATAGCGGTCACGCCTCGATGGTTAAGTGCAAAACAAAAAGCCAACAGTTCATTTTATGATCAAAATTGTTGCAAAAACAAAGCGCATGTCAAAGCATAGAAGTTGAAACTAAAAAAACAAACTGGTGATTGTCATTAAACGGGGAGCAAAGAGCGCGTATAGGCTCATACAAAAATACTTAAGGACACGAAGGCTTTAGAAATTCCAAAATAACGAAGCATAGAAATTCAAAACTACAGTTAAAGAGGCACACAGGCCCTGAAGTATCCACTAAAAGCAAACAGCCCAAAAATCTGCAACACTGAAAGCTAGTTATCTTCCCAAGGCATGCTAGATAAAGCCGCTGAACCAATGTTCGGAGGCTCAAGACTTACAAAGCTAAGCCGGGGGGGGAAAGGGGGAGCATCAGAAGAACCAGCGGAGGCATCGGAAGAAAGAGGCATTTCTTCATGAAGATCGTTCATATCTGCCTCAGCTGTGCCCAAATCCACCTCCGCATCTTTCAAAGCCAAGGAAACATCAATTCGTCCCTCCTTGATGCCTTACAAAACCTCATACAGGGTGTGGAGGACGACATGATCCCGGAGCAGGAAGGCCCTCCGCCGCTCGGCCTCTCGACGAAGCACTAGACGCTGGCGGGCTTTGAGCCAGCCACGGGAAATTTCAAGGGCTTGCATTCTCCCCCGAGCAGCATCACGCTTAGCATCCACCCGGTCCAACCTATCCCGCAGCAACTGTCGAGTCGTAGTCATAATTCGAAAGGTATTATCTCAAGTCGCCAGAGCTTGCTTAGCTTCGTCCCACTGAAGCTCCAAAGTAGTCTTCATATCCTGAAGACCTCTATTCTCTGTTCGGAGCAGGGCAATATCATCCCGGAGCCACTGGTTCTCCTCCGTCAGCCTTTTCACATCACCAAAAGAAGGACGAGGGGCATTCTTAAAAAGCTCGAAGGCAGAAGAAACAATGGCCTGACCCTGGAAAAGGACAAACAGGAAAACTTAATGCATGCGTTTACTCTAGACATAACTGATAAGGCGTAGAGGGTTCGTGGTGCCTGAAGAAAAATACCTGCCAAGTGAGTCACTGAAGCCTTCAAACCAAGGCCTGAACTAGTAGCGGAGGGAGGTGAAACCGAAGGATCGGCACCTTTATTCTCAATGTGGGGGACACCCCCCACGCTCCCGGGTTGGCCTTCACTGGCTTCCATCCCCACGACAGCCTAGGTGGAAGGGACCCTCGTTCCCCTAGCCTTGACAGACTCTCCATTACCGTCCTCAACATGGACCATCCTCTGCATCTCTTCCCTCAGGCATTTGCTGAGTTGGCGGCTTGTTCTTACGCGAGAACCGATCCCCCCGAAGGAAGTTGCCCCTACCTCATCTGGAAGCGCTAGCTTCCTGCTACTTCTTTCCTCCGCAGTCGCCTTGGCAATACGAGCCTGGGCCTTCTCCCGGGAAGGCGCCTTCCTGATAGAAGCCCCTCAAGTAGGAAGACCTAGCAAATGTGAAAGAAGTCCGAGTAATATCCCTGGATTCAAGCAGCAAGAGAATAGGGGCAAGTGAAAATTACTTACCATGGCTTTTGCCTTTCCACCTATCGGCAGAAATACCTCTCCAAGTCCCCTAGAGACACTGAGCACATACTCGGTACCCCTAGCAGCACGGAGCATGTGTTGACACCTAATTTTTGACCTCCCATAATTATTTTCTATCACTCAGGGTCCTTGGAAAATAAATAAAGTGAGCTATGCATGTTAAAGGGTTCAAATAATTTTTTTATAAATTGTTCAGACCAATATTTTTCTCCTCTAATTGGTGAAAGAGTTTTCATGACATCACAAATTTATTTGGGTACTTTTATGACATTTTATGAGATGCTTGTTAAATTTAATCAAAAAGGGGTATTTTGTTTAAAAAATAATCACTTTATTTAATTGTTTAAATTAACAAAAATCAAAATTTTGCAAATACTTTATTCCATTCAATTCAAGGAGTTTGAGTAATTTTAATAATTAATCATTTCACCCTTTAATCTTTAATTTTTGCATAATTGAGTAAATTGCCAAGAATATGCATAATTGTCCATAAATGTTCTAATTAGGATAATTAATTAATTAGATGATCATTATTGCAAATTGATTTTTAATTGTTCAATCATTTTTTTTATGACCAATTAAATTAATCAATTCATGATTTAAAGAAATTAGGGTCATTTTTGAAAAATCAGCCTCTTAATGGTTTTATTTGAAATAACCAGATTTCATTGGTTCAAATTTATTAAGGTCATTAATGCAATTTTTTTTTTAAAATTTTGCTAATTAGGCCAACTGTGACCATAATTGAAATAATCAGTTGGACCAGAATTAATTAAGGCCATATTCACAATTTTAGGCCCATTTACACAGTTGACAATTTTTAAATAACTTTAATAAGATAATCATGTCTTAATTTGGTCTATAATTAAAATAGTGTTACTAATAATCGTCTTAATTGTCAAATTATCTATTTTCCCTACATATGCATATACTAGGTATACATATACATGTATACACTAGATATACATGTATATGTATACAATAAGAAGGGCCCTATCTTTTTATTTTTAAATCGGACCAGGCCCAGTCCACTCGATGGACCAGACCCAACCCAAGTCATGGTTAAATGAAGGGAGTAATACTCCCTCGTCTCATTTCATCAAAACAAACGTAGCCTTACCCTTCCCTTTCCCCTTTTTCCTAAAACCCTAGAGGCGCGGCCCTTCGTCTTTCCTCTCTCATGCCAGAAATGGCAAAGGTTCAGGTTACTCAGACTTTCGACAATCTTTGTATGATCAAAAGGGTGAAACCATTAATGTTCAGCACGATTTCATTCAAAATTCGTTCCAAACGCAGTAATAGATCTATTTTTTTACTTATTTTTTCAGATTTCTAGTCAAACTTACAATTTTCTGTTGCTTTAAGGTTATATTGTTTATTGTTTTCACGATTTCCTACTGGTCCTTAACTATTGGTTCAGATCGACCCAAGATGGGTCAGATCTGACCACATATGTCGCCATGCCTTTAGATCTGGGTCGTTAATTTCATTTGTTGAGTATTTGGTTCTGGAAATGGGGTTTGTTCCACATTGATGATGTTAGTCTTGGATGATTTTTTGGGGTTCTACATTCTCACAAAATAGGGAAAGATACAGACAGATAGAGAAATAGATCGGAAAAAAGAGAAGAAAAGGATTGAAAGTGGAAGAAGCTAAAAAATTCGATTTTTAAAAGCTTCTCAGTAAAATTTTAATACTTTGACTTAAATAGTTGGAGTTTTTCTTAGTTCTAAAATTATTTTCTTGCTTATTTTTGCGTGGCTGAGTGTCGAGATTGGAAGCATAAGGCTCCCAAGTCCATTCTTTTCTTGGCCGCACATATAAAAGGTAACTCCTAATTCATTTCGTTCCCTTTTACTTAGAATTTTGATTAGCCTAAGTGTATTGTATTAGTTAAGCTGCTTGGTTTCTAATATTTGCTAATGATGGTTCCTATTGTTAAAAGCTGTCCCATTTAGTTGTGTGTTTAGTTTATGATTCACTTGAGGCAAAGTAGTGGAACCAGTTTGAATGCTATGTTGAAACTCATCTAAAATAGGTTGATTAGTTTTCATGGTGGCTTGTTTATTTATGTGACTTAAATGTTTCTATGTCAACTGTGAAATGGTGTGGTTAATGCATCTTGAACATTCATCTTTCTTCCATCTTGAATGACTTTACTCATATAGAATAACATAAAGCCAAGACTAGTTAACAGCACATTTTTTTGTCAACTAATACACAAATAAAAAATGGAATCTAATTCAGTTTGGCTTGTGGGTTGGTAAACTAGTAGTTGAAACACCTGTGGTTATGGTTTCACCTAGCTTAGGCCAATATGTGTGCCAAATTGCTTATGTTTTTATTTTTAGCAAATCCTAAAACTGATGTGATTAAAGACTTGAGTATGAAATCTGTTTCTTTGGTTTGATCAATGCTTCACTCTCTTCTCTGAACTTGTGTGACTAAAACATATAATGCTTACAGCTTATCTTGATGTAATCCATGTCACAAGTCCTACATTTTGAAAATGGTCTATCTCTAAGTACTAAGAAGTTTGGTAAAAAAAATGAAAAAGGAAAGGATAAACCTTTAGGAACCATAGGACCAAATCATCACTTGAAGTTAATTAAGATAAACCTGATTAGTCTAATTAGCTAGCAAGATGGTTGTTAGTCCTTAACTTGATTAGTGATTACTTTGGGAATGAAAGATGTAAAAATGGAAGGACAAAATTGTCAAGAATCTAAAAAAAAAAAAAAAAAAAAAACATGTTTTGCTACCTTTGATCTCTTGTTTGCTTTTCCCATCCCTATTTGTCTTATCTAATTAGTGAACTAACTTGTGTTGTGAAAGTAAACTGGTGTGCCATAAACTCTTGCATGTGCATTGATATTTATTTAAGAATTGACCTTGGTTTAATAGGTGATCTTAAGTGTTCAATTTAACAAGTTTAAAGTAGTAGGAGAAGGGTGAAATGAAGTAGGTTTGGTCATGTCTTGTTAAGTCTTGAACAGTTTAGGGATTGAGGCTTGCCTTTGAAACATGAGACTTGTTTTCTTTTCTTTGTGCATGGATGAAGAATATGGTGATAGTAACTCATGATCATTGATTGCTTATGCTTAAAAGACGAAGATAAGTAGGTAGGATCTTCTAAGTCCTGTAAGAGTAAAAGAAGAGGGTAAAAAGAAAAAAGAAAAGGGGAAACTGTAGCTGAAAGCTTAAGAAAGTTGGTTTTAATATCTGAACTGTCCAGCCTCCCTTTGGGATGTGCTAAAGGGTAAGAGAAGAGGACCATAAGTGTAGATGTGTGAGTTAAAACCACTTGACAAATGGGGAAGTCTTTTAAAGACATCTTAGGAGAAGATTGAGAAAGGGTCAGGTATCACTTGACCCACAATATCTTTTTTTCCCAAAATAAGAGATTGTCATGGAATGTCCCACAAGTCTATGGGGTGTAACCTGCTACATTTGCACATTTGGTGTTTTCTTTTCCACTTTGCCGAGTTAGATCGATCCTAAAAAATGAACTTTTTTTGCACTAATAACTGTTCACTTAGATCATTAAACCTGGTCTTAATGTTTGATTTTTAGATTCAAATGAATTTGCTGATATACTCAAATATGCTTTAGGGATTGGTTGACTAGACTAGATAATACATAGTATTTTGAAGGTTACAGTCATTGCTTAATATTGGAAAGCGGAAAAGGCTTCAAGTAGGAATGCTGGTTGCTGGAAAATAAGGCAAAAAATGTTTTATGTGGACAATATAATAAGGTATAAAAGTCTCTCTAATAACTGGTTAGGTCAAGTTCGGGTTCAGAGACCTATATGGAAGTTCTGTGTGCATTGGTTTGATTTTATCCGTGCTTGGAAAGATGGTTTGTTTTCTCTTTTTCTAAGAAGGATTAAGACATTAAAAGGAAAGAAAGGAGTGGCTTACATTAACTTAGGTTGGCAGTATAACGTCTTAGGGATATACTTGACTCTTTCTTTGTGATACTCTAGATAATATATCATGTCTTTAACCCTGAGATGTATCCTTGAGTTTGTTAGTCTAAAATCCAGTTAAAAGATAATAAATGAACCTAGTCTTGTTGAATTGGTGTGTTTCCCTTAGGACAATATTAAAAACCAACTAAGGGTATACTAACAACAGATGAACTTAGAAATCATCCCAAGTAAGTTAGGAATACTTGTCCAGCTAAAAAATGAGAAAGCTAAGAACAGGCCACTAATTGTGAATATGTTTAAACCATGTGCATCTTCTCATGAAATCAACCTGTTTCTTTTCTGCAAGGGAACAAGGATTAGGGGAAAAGGTCTAGAAAGGGATTTCAAAACTTTGAACTTTAAAATGTTGAATCTTCTGTGGATCCTTGGGATTCTTGGTCTTTCTATTTGCTTAAGGTATGTGTGAAAAAGCAGTTGTTATACTTAAAACTATGTACTCTACATAGAATCATTAGGACTTAAAGTCTCTTGGCATTGCTTACAACTGATCTTGGCCTGAATTCCAGTTGTTTTTTTTTGTCTTGACCTTTAACTGAACTCTGTTGAGGGCAATTGCAACATCCCACTTGTGTTTATTAAAGCTAGTAAAGTCATGACCCTTACTATACTTCTTTGGCATAATTAGATCTACCAATGCTCTGTTTCTGTTGATGTCATAGTGATTAAGGGATCAGTTGCTTCCCTTGTGTACTGCATACTGGTAAAAGACTGCCTCAATAAGATGACTTTGATTTCACCTACTTGAGTTTTTCCGTATCATGTCCATAAGATTGCAGACTTTGTTCTCCTGATTATTTTCTATATCATGTGTGAGAATCACCTAGACTTTAAAATATGATCCATAAAAATAATGGTGAGGACATTTGGTTTGGTCATTCATAGGACATATAGTCTTGATGAAGGTTTTGTATGAATAACTCTACATGTCTTTTGTGAATGCCAAATCTGCTGCCCTCTCTGTTGTATTGTACCATGTACTGAAGCTGGTTTACCCTATGCTTATATGCCTTTACTTGCTTTGCCATACCAACTTGATCCAATACTGCTTAGGACTTTGTCACCTCTATATGACTGTTTATGTGTGATTGTTTGATTCAGCCTAGCTTTGGACATATTATGTCCAAGTATGTCACTTATTCCTCTGTCTAAGTCATATTTTGCTATCTTGGCCTTGATTCATAAGAGTAGTGCATCTGCTGAGACTATCCATCTCTTCTCTTCTTGTTCTCATTTGTTCTTATTGATTTATGATTGTTCTACAAATGTGTATAATAGACCTGTCCTATTTATTCCAAGCCATGAATGTGGACATGTGGATCTGTGTTTTCCATGGCTGTGTTGGTTGAAAGAGGCAGTTTAGGTGGGAGTGGGGCTTGGTTTGAACCTTCCCCTGGTGACTATCTATGCCGAAGGTTCATGAAGCCTCTTGGAACTTGTACGACATCAGGAATAAGGGGGGTGATGACTTTGTCTTCCCACCACCCAGGTTTGAGATGAGTTTAAGGACATGGAAATACATATGCACATTATGTGAGCTTGTGAATAAATAGGATATTATGCTTGTGTGTGTATATTTGTGTATATGATAGGACTTATGAGTGAATAGGGTACTGTGCATGTATTTGTGTATAGCTATACCTGTGATAAGATCAGTAAATATAAACTAACCGAGGTCTTTGTTTCTTTCCTTCTTCACTGCATGGCCATTTGGGCCAAGGTCTAGCCACCCTATTGGGTCAAAGGCCCAATAGGGAAATTCCTTCAAAATTCGTTGAGTCTAGGAAGAAAAGAAAGAAGGGAAGCTAGTATATTGAAGGCAGAGTCATGGGTGAAAATGATACGAAGGCCCAACCATGAGTGAAAATGGTTACTAGGGGTTTGGTACACCCTTAGTCTACCTTCCTTATATTATTTATGCCGTTTCTACCTGCTTAAAATGATTTTTTACGTATTGTATTCATACTTCTAAAAACCCACAGTATTATGGGAATAGCTTATGTTTC
Source organism: Lycium ferocissimum (assembly GCF_029784015.1). Lineage (NCBI taxonomy): Eukaryota > Viridiplantae > Streptophyta > Magnoliopsida > Solanales > Solanaceae > Lycium > Lycium ferocissimum. The sequence goes on from NC_081352.1 coordinate 25,496,045, forward strand.
GAATTAGGCATCTTAAGCAAACGGTGCATATGCCGTTTAGAAGACTCTAGATCCTTAGAACAATTCTTTTGTCAAATATGGAAAAACACGTACTGATTTTGAAACTTAAAATAGGAAGCAAACTGCGTCTGTTTTTAATAACAACAAGACTAAAGAGTTTTTTTTCGAGGGCAAAATAGTATGATGCATTGTTCAAAACTAAAGAGGATAAGTAAATTAGGCAAAATCCTTTTCAATGATGAAACACGTTTTCTGGGTTTTAAGTTGGCAAAATATGGTAGTTTGGGCCAGAGTCCACCTATGTTCTTTTTTATTTAAAGAAAAACCAAATGTTCAAAATATTCTTGGGCCAGAGCCCATATAGCTTTGTCTTTTGAAAACCAATGATGTAAATTATTTTTTGGGCTAGAGCCCACTTAACTTTTTCTGATATAAATCTATGGTTAAGAAATTTTGGGCCAAGGCCCACGTTTTAAATAACTGAATAAGGTATTTGGGCCAGAAGCGATTAAACAAAACAAATGGACTTCAAGTCGAATTTTTCCTTAAATAAATCTGAGACTTTACCCAGAAAAAGAAATGACGAGCATCTTTTTCAAAAGATATATAAATAGATTTTGCCATAAAACTCAATTCATTTTCAAAGAATAATGTTCAATATGTCTAAAATTATGAAAAACCTCCGTTTAACAAAACGGTCAGATTTTATACACCCATAATTATAAAGTTTTAGAGAAGGATGTTCTAGAAATGTATTAAACGGATTAAACCGGTCCATGTATGAGTCAAGCATGAACAAAACCTATTCACCCCAAATTATAAAATAAATAAACTTTCTATCTTTTTATAGAAAAACTACTATCCTTATATATATAAGGAACTAGTTGTATCCGGATATTATAAATCCGAATCTAAATACCTTATATATAAAGGGAATATATTCAATTTTTTTCAAAATGATATGCCAAAAATGACAATATTTTTATGGGAAATAAACACCAAATAAACAGTTCATGCGAATACTCACACATTGGAATTCGAAGGTTAACTGTATAGTACGGATCCTTAATACTTGGATACCTAACACCTTCCCTAGGGAATCACCAGAACCCTTACCTAGAACATTGGATTAAGAAGGATTTTTCACGGTGTGTGAATAAACCCTTCAAAACTGATTTTCCTAATTTTCTAAAAAATTAGGTAGCGACTCTTTTAAAACAAAGTCCGAAAGAGCACCAACGAGTTGGAAGTAGCTTTTCCGAGCGCTAACCCCGACTGCAAAAATGTGAACCATTACAGAATGCCCATCACCCAGTCAAAGATATCAGGCAAGGGTTCAGGTACAACCAGGGTCTCTGGAAAAACATAGAAAATCAAGTTAAAAAAGACCACCAAGGGAAAGAAGGGGGAGAGTACCAAAAAAAAAAAGCGGATACTCACAAGCGTTGTTCCACTACTCAGGAAGAGGGCCAAGGACGGGGTCGTGATGGCGGTCGGTGCGTATCATCACAAATCGGTTGCACCATCCTCAGTCGTGATCGTCCTTGACTTTTTCAATGAGGCCCCGGGAGCCTCAGAAAGCAAGGTTTATCTTCCCTCCATGGAGCACTCGGGGGGAATAGAGGTGGATCAGCTGATCCAAAGTAAAAGGGAGGTTAGCCTTGGCCCGCTGTGCATCACAGCGTAGGACTACCCCAGTTCGTGTGGGGCCTGCTTAAGACAAACGCCATACCGGCAACAAAAGGCGTTGATAACCTTGTGGATCAGGAGGCCAAACCCGATAGTAAAGGGATAAGTGTATACCAAACACATACCCGATTTGCCTGGTAACGCTAGCAATCGGCGGGGAATACACAAAGTTCGGTGCCCCTGGTCGACAAATAACGTGGAACTGATGATGGAGTCATCAATCAAAGAAGTAATACCTTTCGCGTACTCGAACCGGCGGTTGGTACGTAAATCCCTCTAAAATTAAACCATGTGGGAATGATATCAGGATGCGAGGGAACCCAAGTCTATATTCAAGTGGCAACATATGGAGCCCGCAGCATCCGGGAGACCGCCGTTCACAGTTCGGCCCCTTTCGCGCATGCTTGCAAGAGTGAGGTCAAATGATGAAGATGAAGATGTGGACGATGAAGACATTGCAAAAAAGGAAGTCTAAAAGGCAAAGATGCTAGGTTTGTGCAATGGTGAAGAATGAAAACAAGGATGGGAAATATGAGCGTGTTCACCCGCTTAAATAGTCAGCAAAAGTAATCACAGCTCAAACGAAGAACGTGCCGTCAAATAAGTCAATCGGTGTCTCTGAAAGAGTGTCGCCAAATGAGTGACTGGATGCACTAAATGCCGACTTGACGAAGCATTTGATCGAGGGAAAAGATGCAACGTTTCGATTCCCATGAAAAGTTTGGGGAAAGAGCAAACTCTTTCACTTCCCGTGCTCATGAAATGAAGGGCCTAAAAAGTGGGGGACTATCTGTATTGGGTAAAAATTTCCACCGGGTGAGTTAGCATATCCGGAGACCACAACAACTCGGGGACATATAGCAGCTGTCCCCCATTTCTGTCAACTCCCGTCACATCCATCCACTCCAGTCAGAACGCCATAACAAATACGGTACGCAATGCGACGTTCGTACGCCTTGTCATCATGACTTTTTGTACAAAAGATAGCCTAGTTCGGTCTATATAAACAAAAGTCTTAGGAAGAAAGAAAGGACCGAGATCTTGGACTTCCCCCACCACATGAAAACACCATCACTGGATTATTAATGAGAGGATTCACGAAAGTTTTGTCTGGAAGAACACTTGAGATTATTTTGTATTATTCTTATTTCTTATTCGTCACATTTATGTTTGCCATTACACCGAATCGAGCTCACAGATAGAGTTCTCTCGATTGGATATGACCCACTTTTCTTCAAACCCTATGAAAACAAATTTCTAACTAGTTTTTTTTTTGTTAAACCCGATTTCACCAGAAAATACCTCTGAATACAAGGCCAACTTTATCACTTCACTCCAAAATTACCATGTCATGATAAAGACAGTCCCTGTACTACTAATAAGCCAACACAAACCATTAACAACCCAAAATATAAGGAAACACTAAAAGCGGAATTAAATCATACAAGTCAATTTCAAGTCTTGGCAATCTTAAACAGAAATACTTAGAAATTATTACAAATCTTCCCAAATCTGATGTCACTCTCATACAAGGACTACTAAGGAGTACAAATAGTCTGAAAATACATAAATAGAACTGTCTGAAATGAAGAAGACAAGGTAGAATGATATAGTAGAGTTCGAGTCGTCCGTAATCCATGGTGCTCACCCCGATCTCTCACAAGAAAGGCTATAGCGAGTAGCCCGATAAATACTTGAGGCTCCACTAGTATCGATCCTAATCTCCACAATAAAAAAGTGCGTAAAGCGTAGCGCTGGGTAATAAACAACTGTGTACTCAATAACATCGTTGACCGACCCTTTCTGAAACGGAGATGAGGGTTTGTTCACATTACCACAACCACACTAGTCTGCCATTAGTCCATAATACAAGATAATCACATTAACAGCTAAAACCACATAACAGATAGATTTCAAGTTAAGACAAGTCAGATACAAATAATCACAACAACAGTATAATGTATGGATGAATGAGATGCAAATGCAATATAAGGCCTGTTTTCACTTCCCGATATACACAAGTTCGAATGTCAACGAATCATGACCCATGGGGGGCTCATAAGGCCCATATATCACCGCTCTGGTAAATCCTCGAATCACGATCTCAAAGATATCATATCTCAATAACTTGTCTCATAGCCGATCAGACCCATTTGTCAACAGAACGCCCTAAAGCATCATCATTCGTCCGAAACACGATCCTATCGGACTCACAATCATATCCTCATATCGTATGCATGAATACATATAAAGTATGAATATGACATACATCAAGTCAAGAACAAGCAAAAAAATAAAAATTTATCATTTGTTCTCAAACTAAATTCACCTTTTTCTTCATTTTCATTTAAGAGGATATATGAGTGGGATGCAT
>NC_081352.1:25500207-25572771 GCF_029784015.1 Lycium ferocissimum
TCCATTTGTATAATAACATTATGTTAAGGATCCTTCATATCAGGCGCCACGGAAAAGGACAACATTTTTTAACAACTAATTGATATATGATATTTATTGCAAAGAAATCCATGACCTGTAAACTCTATCTTCATCTTCATCTCCAATTTCCATGGTTTTAAAAAAAAAAAAAAAAAAGAAAAAAAGATTATTGTTATTAATAGTTCAGATAATAACATCGGCGGATATAATGCACAAATTATGGTTCGAATCCAATAATTTGTATTCCTTACACATGCATTAAAAAGTTTATTAAACAACGATAAATATTATCGAGAAAATATAAGGAATTGATAAAATTTCGAATTCAACTATAACTCATTATAGTGCAATCTTGGATCTGGCTGAATTATGGCGATAAAAATAATAATAAGGGAAATATATTTCCAGTTTTATTGTTAAATATGGTGAGCTCGTCGTGACCGTAGATTGAAGTAAGATATCACTGGACTGTGTCTCTAATTTCTACCCTTGAATTTATATATATATATCACAGTCTTTCTCTCTCTCTCTCTCTCTCGTTATTTTCCTGTTAAGAAAGTTCCAAGTCAAATTAAATTATTAATTCATCAAGATTAGCAGATACATGGTTAATTCATATCTAATAATTTGTCTGCTTTGTCTGTTGAGGGTGTTACAATATGTGAATGTTAATTTCATTTAGATATTACTCCCTCCATTCCAATATAAATGAATTTCTAGCACCTTTTTTATGGTCCAAAATTGAATGGATTTTTTAAAGTCCAAAAATGTAATAATTTTTTTTTTTTTAAATTACCCTTCTTTTGGGGTTTTCAACTATTTTATTTTCTAGGAATATAGTATTAAAGAGGGAGTATTTTTCAAAGAAAAAGTTTGAGAAGAAGCAAGAAGATAATATTAACAAATTACCCTTTGATTAATATATTTAATTAACTTTTTCTTAAAGGGAACGTGCCACAGCCAAAAATCTACTTCTATGTCTAAGCTATTCCGAAAGTTTGAGGATGGATAAGATTCTTCCACTTTTTAGTAAGAGGTTTTCGCTTCGAGAGTTAGAATGGAATTCTTGATACGAGCAATTCTCTTAAAATGATCTTATACGACACAAATCAATTAATTAAATTCAAAGTTTCGGATACCATAATGATAAAACCAAAAATAAAAGTTCTGTCTAAACTATTTCATTATTTTATACTTCGCTCATGCTAAATTTCATGCATGTTGATCATCAAATAATGTTTTTTTTTTCTCCAAAATTACAAAAGCTGCGATTTGTAGTAATTGCCTATCTACGATCACAGGTGTATTGAAAGGAATGAGATTCCTTTATCTTTAATCAGAGGTCTCGAGCAAAGAGCCATGTGAATGAAGAGAAATCCTTGATAGAGAGCGTTTCCTTTAAATGGTCTTACAATACAAATTCGGATTAGTCAAGTTAGTGGATTCCGGACACCAAATGATTATACGGAAAAAGAACTTCTATATAACTAACTTAATCCATTATTTCCACAAACTTTACACAAAAAGGCGGAAAGAATTAAGAGGGCAATTACCACAATATCTAGGCATAAGAATAGATTTGTCTCATTTCATAAATTTGCATGAAAATATCATACCCGGTACATATTTCATAAGAAATTCATGCACGTTCTTCCACTACCTAGTTGATTTTCGATAAAGTTTGTCCCTTTTTTTTTTTTAGACAATTTGAGCCTATTGTCTATCAACTATCAGGAATTATGCAACTTTAGTAGCCTATTCAAACTACCTTTAAGTGGCATATGAGAAGACAAGTTATTGTTCCGTAGATATTGAGCACTCCAATAATTGCGTGTTCTGGTTTTATTTGAAAATTAAACTTGACTATTTTCAAATGATTTCAAGATGTTGCAAATTGACATTGTGGATTTGTGAGATCAATGCGGTCATTCAATTTGTCACATGTGCAGTTATAACAAATTAATAATTCATAGATATGTTTTTGCGTCACTTGTCTTAAATTCATCACCACTAGTGGGTTTTTTCTATTTAGTGCTGTACATATACGACTAGAATTTTCTGAATATAATAAAATCATTTGTTAGAGAAATATTAGCATATCTAAGTCTCGGATGTTCGAGGAAACAAATAAAACAAAAAGAAAAAGAAGTTGTCTTATCTTGTCAAGGATGCTCAAATACACGTTTATATTTGTCAAACAACTTAGTAATATTTTTTGTCACTAAGTGGTTTCTTTCGGTTTGTTAAGCTTAGATGGGTAGATGTACTCTAAATTTGTATCAATGTGAGGTATAATATATAAATAGTCGAGATGACTAAAAATTAGCTCAAACATCACCTCCATTGAAAAAAGTCAGAGATAACATGTTGAAGACATAATTAAGCAGCTAAAAATTTGCTCTCTCTGACAAAGTTTATGGATGAGATGGTCACACACTTTAACATGGAATCAAAGCAGATAGAGATCCTCGGTTCAAGTCTTACTGTCAGTCATCACCAAAAAAAATTGTGTTTGGCCCATGAAAAAAGTTAATCACACACGTGGAGGGACAGGGTGTTGAGACATAATTAAGTAATTATAAAAGTGTTTGTGTCTAACATTTTTATCTTTTTAAATGAAATGGTCACACACATCTATATTAACTAATAAAGGAAATAAAAAGTGTGCTACCCCTAAAAACTTAAATTTTTAGATGAGATGATCACAGACTCCACCACCCTGCACTTAACTAGAAGAGCACCAAGCCTTATCCACATTTTAAGCCATCAATTACACTACCAATTCATGGGAATGAAAAACTTTCCTACATTTTTTGCTTAACAAAAATCACGTTAATCAAATATAATTAAGTGATAAACTGAGGTAACAAAAATCACACTAATAATAATAAAAAAAAATTCCTACCATCATATCCAATTCCCAATCCTTTTTTATCAATGATTTGGAGCGATCATTGTATACGGTAAAAATCGGATATATGCAAGACCGGTAAGACCGGGGACCGGAGATAGGAAGAGACAGGCATGATCACCGAGTCTTCCCTTAGAACTGGTGAAATTGCACCGGCTGCGGCTGACCTGAGAAAATTGAAGCAAATCTTCAAACTCCGCATCACAGCCAGTCCGGTTTTTCCATGACCGAGTTGATCGTGGCCGTTGGTCCGGTTCCTCCATGACCAAGTTGATCGTGGCCGTTGGTCCGGTTTCAAAGATGACCGAGTTGATCGTGGCCGTTAGTCCGGTTAATCGCTACAAAATTGCCACGCGTCAACATCGTTCGTCACATTGTATCGACAACCGACGGTGTCAGACCGTACGAACCAACCTTATCCTTTTAGGGTTTACTTTATTCTAAAAAGGCTTTATGTTGTATGCAAGGCTCATAAGGCAAAACTATAAATAGGAGGCATTTCCCTACTTTTAAGGGTTGGTTTTTTGAGATCTAGAGTATTGTAATAGCAAATCAAAATATCATTTTTCCCTTTGGCCCGAATCAGTGGAATATTGTTGTCTTAGCTTACTCTTCTAACACCATTAACTTAATCATCCATAGCAACATATTTATTCAAGTTATTAACGCATATATTCATATAGACATACCATTGCACACGAGTCCATTTATATATTCCACATAAACCAAAAATAGATTAAATTTTATCCACATATCCTATACCTCATTTACAAATTCAATTGATTACCCAAATTCGGGGTAAACAGTTTGGCGCCCACCGTGGGGCTAGAATAATAGTGGTCTTTGATCTTGGCTTCTATCTCTTACCCGTTAAGATTGAAAAAATCTTTTGTTCGTCTTCGTGAAAACGGACCAAATGGCAACCCAAGTAACTGTCACGTCAACAACAACGAGATTGTGGCCGAAAATGAGAACAGTGGGCTACGGGGCTTACCAGCAGAACCCATCGACCCAAACTCCGTTGATTCGAGGGAAGGCCTCAACCGACAGAACACCGTGAACCAGGAGAATGCCGCCCAGCCGTCCACTGATCCCTTAAATACTCACAATTCAATTACTTTATCCCGGGCACAAGGCCGGAAAGTGCCGGATACCCCGGATGATATTAACTTACGTTTAATTTTTGAAATGTTGCAGGAACAGAGAGCAGCTATTGCCGAACAAGGAGTTGCAAAGCAAAAATAATGAAACGACCTCGGAGAGGACGAAAGGTGTTGCCGAACCCGTAAAATGACGAAACACAGATGGTCGAGAGTAATGGGTCCAAAGCTGGCTCATCCACCGAAGTTCTGAGAATGCTCGAAACATTGGCGAAGCAGGTAGACTCAACTGAAAAGAAGGTGGAAACATCTAACTCTCGGGTGGACTATATCCCGGAGGCTCCGCCTATCCTCGAAGGACTAGATTCGAAGAGGTACATTCAGAGGCCTTTTCCTCCAAGTGCGGCTCCGAAATTGATCCCGAAGAGGTTCAAATGCCGGATATCCAGAAATATGACGGCACAACGGACCTGCAGGAACACGTGACTTCATACACCTGTGCCATAAAAGGCAATGATGTCGAAGAGGATGAAATTGAATCCGTGTTGTTGAAAAAGTTTGGGGAAACTCTGTCGAAGGGAGCATTGACTTAGTACGACCATCTGCCCGAGCATTCAATCACTTCTTTCGAAATGCTCGCGGATGCGTTCATAAAAGCTCATGCCGGTGCCAAAAAGGTGCAGGCCCGTAAGGCGAATATCTTTCGTATAGCCCAAAGGGATGATGAGTTATTACGTGAGTTTGTCAACTGGTTCCAAAGGGAACGGATGGAGCTCCCTCCGGTTCGGGAGAAATGGGCTGCGCAAGCTTTTACCAAAGGGATTAATCCTCGAAGCTCGACGGTCTCGTTCAAACTAAAAGAGAACTTGCTGGAATACGAGGCTGTAACCTGGGCTGATGTTCATAACAGATATGAATCAAAGATCCAGGTAGAGGATGACCAGCTTGAGCTTCTCCCGGGACCTGTAAATATGAGTAAAAGTTCTGAGAGATCGAGGAAAAATTACGAGCCGTAGTCTAGACCATCGAGGGAAAGGTATTGGCCGTACTATCATTCAGAAAAGCTAAGCTTCCAGTCGGAAAAATCGAGGGTTGGTCCCGCCGCTCTCCACGGGGGTGATAAACGGACCGAGCGCCCGTCGAACAGCCGAGGACTATCATTTATAAGTGATGCCAGGAGCTCGGCTACTAATAAAGATTTGCCGAGGATATCGGAGTACAACTTCAAAGATCAATATTTCGGATCTCGTTTCGACCATAGGTCGTATCGCAAAAGCAAGATGGCCGAGACCATTGAGATTAGATCCCGGACAACGGGACCTAAACGTGATAAATGAGTACCGCGGAACCCATGGACACAGGACTGAAGACTGTCACCAATTGAGAGAGACGGTGGCTCGGTTATTGAAAAATGGCCAGCTTCGAGAGTTCCTGAGTGAACGGGCTAAAAGCCATTACAAGAAAAAGGAATCCCACAAACGGGTCCGAACCAAGAGAACCTCGATATAATCAACATGATAATCGGGGTATGGACGCGCCTCGAGGCCCGTGATGAAATGGACAAAGGTTTCCATTGTACGTGAGAAGCACAATCGGGATTACATGCCCGAAGGTTCCATCTCCTTTAAAGAACGAGGATGCAGAAGGCATCATTCAACCGCACAATGATGCTTTGGTAATTTCTATTCTTATTTTCAAATCACAAGTCAAGCGTATTTTGATTGACCCAGGTAGCTCAGCCAATATCATCCGGTGGAGAGTGGTCGAACAACTGAGACTACTCGATCAGATCGTACCTGTGGCTCGAGTACTCAGTGGGTTTAATATGGTGAGTGAAACCATCAAGGGGGAGATTTCTTTGCCGGTCAATATTGACGGCACCATTCAGCAGACGGTGTTCTATGTCATTGAAGGAGACATGAAGTATAATGCTTTACTCGGTAGACCATAGATACATAGCATGAGGGCTGCCCCATCGACATTAAATCAGCTGCTGAAATTCCCAACGCCGGAGGGGGTAAAAACCATCCGAGGAGAACAGCCCGCTGCAAGGGAGATGTTCGCGGTTGAGGAAGCGCCACTCATTCCCAAAAAATTGAATCTGAAAGAGGACGAGCCAATCGGTGGCAAGAACTCTAAATAACAACTAAAGTGTACGGGTTCAGCAGCGGAGCAGCTGGGATCTGACCTGGGGTATGAAGAAGATGATTTCGGTGTACCTAGATCTTTCGTCTTACCGGATGACTCGGATGCAACCAAGTCTACAGTGGAGGAGCTGGAGAAAGTCGTGTTGTTCGAATATCTACTGAATAGAAATGTATACCTGGGCACGGGGTTAACTTCGGAGCTCAGGAACAGGTTAATTAAGTTTCTTCAAGCTAATGCCGATTGCTTCGCATGGTCCCATATAGATATGACAGGTGTGCCACCGGAAGTAACAACTCACATGCTCAGCCTCGACAGGAGATTTCCCCCGTGAAGTGTAGCCTATGGCAGAACCGAAGCACGCCTTCATAAAGGATGATGTAACAAAGCTTTTGAAAATAGGCTCTATTCGGGAGGTAAAATACCCAGATTGGCTGGCTAACATAGTGGTGGTGCCGAAAAAAGGTAATAAATTTAGAATGTGCATTGATTATAAGGATTTAAACAAAGCATGTCCAAAGGATTCATTTTCGATGCCTCACATCGATAGACTGATCAATGCGACGGCCGGGCATGAAATGTTAAGTTTTCTCGACGCTTACTCTGGGTATAACCAAATCCGGATGCACCCGGAGGATCAAGAGAAAACATCCTTTATTACCCGATACGGGACTTACTGTTATAATGTCATGCCCTTCGGATTAAAAAATACCGGTGTAACTTACCAACGCCTAGTTAATGGGATGTTCGAAGAACAGATAGGAAAACCAATGGAAGTTTATATTGATGACATGGTTGTCAAGTCCCTGGAAACAGAGGACCATTTAAAACATTTGCAGGAAACCTTCGATGTGCTCCGTAAATACAACATGAAGCTTAACCCGGAGAAATGTGCCTTCGGTGTCCGGTCGGGCAAGTTCTTGGGTTTCATGGTGTCCAACCGAGGGATTGAAATTAACCCGGACAAGATCAAAGCAATCGAGGATATTGAGGTGGTAAATAACGTCAAAGGAGTGCAGAGGCTCACCGGAAGGATAGCAGCGCTGAGTCGGTTCATATCGAGATCCTCGGACAAGAGTCACCGTTTCTTCTCCTTATTAAGGAAGAAGAATGACTTCGCTTGGACACCGGAATGCCAAAAGGCCTTACAAGAATTGAAAAGATACTTGTCCAGCCCGCCTCTGTTGCACACATCGAAGGCGGATGAGCAGGTTTTCCTCCACCTTGCCGTATCCGAAGTGGGGGTAAGTGGTGTTTTGGTCCGGGAAGAATCAGGTACGCAATTCCCTATATATTACGTGAGTAGAACTTTAGGGGATGCGGAGACCCGTTATCCCCACCTTGAAAAATTGGCTTTGGCATTGGTAAGTGCTTCTAGAAAGCTCAAACCTTACTTTCAATGCCATCCGATATGTGTAGTGACAACTTATCCTCTAAAGAACATCATGCACAAACCGAAATTATCGGGTAGACTAACTAAATGGGCCGTAGAGATTAGCGGATATGATATCGAATATAAGACTCGGTCGGCCATTAAGTCCCATATTTTGGCTGATTTTGTGGTAGATTTCACTCCGGCCATGGTCCCCGAGGTTGAGAAAGAACTTTTACTAACCTCGGGAAAAGCTTCAGGTATTTGGTCGTTACACACGGACGGGGCCTCGAACCTCAAAGGTTCCGGGCTAGGAATCGTCCTTAGAACTCCCACCGGGGATGCCATTCAACAATCCATTAGAACTATTAAATTGACTAACAATGAAGCCGAGTATGAGGCAATGATTGCAGGTTTGGAATTAGCTCGGAGTATGGGGGTCGAAATAGTCGAAGCAAAATGCGGCTCTCTCTTGGTCGTTAACCAGGTGAATGGCATCTTCGAAGTTAAGGACGAACAGATGCAAAGGTATCTGGAAAAAATTCAAGTGATACTACACCAGTTTAAAGAATGGACCATGCAACATGTACCCAGGGAGCAGAACAGCAAAGCCGATGCATTGGCCAATTTGGGCTCTTCAGTCGAAGGGGAAGAAATTAACCCCGACACCATGGTACAGTTAATGAATTCGGCGATAGAAACCGGGCATGCTGAAATAAACACGATGGGTCTAACATGGGATTGGCGCAACAAGCACGCCGACTACTTGCAGGATGGAAAGCTCCCGAGTGACCCAAAAGAATCACGGTTACTGGGGACAAAAGCAGTATGATTCTGCTTAGTGAACGGCCAATTGTATCGACGGTCTTTCTTCGGGCCCTTGGCCAAATGTTTGGGTCCCGGAGAAATCGAGTATGTTATGAGAGAAGTCCACGAGGGGACCTGCAGAAATCACTTCGGTGCAGAAGCATTAATCCGAAAAATTATCAGAGCCAGTTATTATTGGAACCGGATGGAGGAAGATTCAAAGAATTTTGTCCGAAAATGTGATGGGTGTCAAAGACATGCCCCAATGATTCACCAACCGGGGGAGTTGCTACACTCGGTGATGTCACCTTGGCCCTTCATGAAGTGGGGAATGGACATTGTTGGTCCACTGCCGTGGGCACCAGGTAAGGCCCGTTTTATTTTGTTTATGATTGACTATTTCTCTAAATGCGTTGAAGCGCAGGCCTTCGAAAAGATTAGAGAAAAGGAAGTTATTGACTTCATATGGGACCATATTATCTGTCGTTTCGGCATCCCGGCCGAGATAACTTATGATAACGGTCCTCAGTTCGTTGGCAGCAAAGTCAATGATTTTCTCGAGGGGTTGAAGATCAAGAAAATTGTATCAACTCCATATCACCCGAGTGCAAACGGACAGGCAGAATCCACAAATAAAACAATAATTCAAACTCTAAGGAAAAGACTTGAAACATCGAAGCATCACTGGAGGGAGGTGCTCCCGGAGGTATTGTGGGCTTACAGAACCACAGCAAAATCAAGCACGGGAGAAACACCTTTCTTGTTGGTCTACGGGGCTGAAGCGATCATCCCTGTAGAAATTGGCGAACCGAGTCTCCGGTTCAGATACTCCACCGGTGAATCAAACGAAGAGGCCATGGCCATAAAACTCGACCTCACGGATGAACTTCGCGAAAATGCGTTGGTCCGAATTGCAACCCAGAAACAGAGAATGAAAAGGTACTACAACCGGAGGGTCAATTTTTGACATTTTTAAGTTGGGGACTTGGTGCTTCGGAAAGTTACTTTGAACACTAAGAATCCCAACGATGGTAAGTTGGGTCCGAACTGGGAAGGGCCGTACAAGATAATCGGAATAACGGGTAAAGGGTCGTATCAGCTGGAATCCATGGACGGACAACGGTTGCGCAATAACTGGAATGTGGCGCATTTGAAGAGATACTACTACTAAGGTATGGACACCTGCCCTTGTGCTTATATTTTGCTAATCTTTCTTTTTTGCAGGAATTCGAGTACCGGATGAAGTTAGATGTTAGGTCTGAAAACACGTGTTGCACTCTTTTCCTTAGTACGGTTTTGTCCCAAATTGGGTTTTCCGATAAGGTTTTTAACGAGGCAACAAGTACAACGTGTTACTTGATAAAAACGAATGTAAGTGTCCGGGGGTACCCTACGAGTGGGACTGGATAGTGCTTACCCGATCATGCAGCTCGGATAAACACTAGGGGACTACTATACCCACATCGAGGCTTACCCCGGTAAACAGAAAACGAAGCAGCTCAACAAAGCAGAACGCCATTAGGTCCTCGAAATTTTATTTCTCACCTTCGTCCAAAAATCGGACCTTCTGTATTAGGTTTCGATGTAAGGACCAAACGATCAGAATGAATCGTGTCCACTTAGTGTTTGCTATGGCAAAAACAGAAGGAAACGGACGAAATCTTCATATCATGTACGTACAAATACTTGCAATACAAAGATTATTGAAAATTCAGATTATTGCATTTGGGATATGTCTTCTTATTAAACACCCTCCCCCGGTGATTACCGCCGAATTTCGGCATCACTTTATTCAGATACCCTACACCGGGGATTACAGTCAAAATTCGACAAAGGCAACAAGGTCACATTGAACCGAGCCAAAATCTTTAACACCCTCGAGTGGGGACTGCTATATCAGAATTTGCTAAGGCTAGAATTCAGGTGTCCGAACCTAACCCATGATAAATGAACTGGCTAAAAAATATCGGCCCTAAAATGCCTAATGTGATTCGGAGACATCTGAATTCACAGAGCATAATTAAGTCCCATGGGCAAACAACTTGATCAAATCCCCAGACAAAGTGAAAAGCCGATAACAAGGCATAATCCAAAAAAAAAAAAAAAAATCTCCGAGCAAAAGTCATAATAAACACAGATCGAAGGATAAAGAAAATCAACAAGAAAAATGCGCATTCCATATATGAAAGGTTTTTTACACCTGAAATTCCTACGAAGATAGAAAACAAAAAACAAGCCAAAAAGGCAAAGGCAAAATAAAGGCTAAGTACAGGCCCTGATCTATCCGGTGCAGCTGGAACCAGAACGCTCGGATACTGTCTGCTCGGAATCCTCAGAATCGGTATCAAGGGCTCTCTTGGCTTCCTCCTCGGTCTTTTTGGCTTCAAGTATCAGGGCCGGGAGGTCCCCAAAACCTTGTTGAGCTTGCTCGAGGGTGGCCCTCCGGGACTTCCACCGCTCATACTCCACCGCAATAGTAGTATGGGCCTCGGCAGCCTCCACGTTCCTAAGGGCTTCTACCAAGTCATTCTCAGCCTGGGCCAGTTTGTCCACCAATTCGGATCTCTCAACATCGAGGATTCTTTGAACTTGAGTAGCCGACTCGAGCTCGGCCTTCAGGAGGTCATTGGCCTCGGCTGTCTCCTCGAATTTGGTTTTGAGCTCATCGCATATCCGATCCCTATCCTCGGCTTTCTGCTTGAATACCCTCAACTTGTCCTTGTACTCGGCATTCCCGGATTCAATCCACCGATGCCTCTCGGCCATGTTCACGGCATCAGTCTTGACCGAGTCAAGCTCCCCCCGAAGTTGAGAGATAGTGGCCTCGAGTTCACCAAGCCTCGAAGAAAAATGACCATTATCTTGGCTAAGGCCGACCTTTTCCGCTTCTAGGAGCTGATTTTTTTCAACCATCCCGGCCAACTCATCCTTTAACCGAAGATATTCGGCTTTCGCTGCTTCGAGCTCAGGTTGAAGGTTGGAAAAGGCAGCCGCTTAGTTCAATTGATCCTCCTTCACTTGCAAAAGGTGCTGGAACTTCTCCGTTTCCCGACCCTGGGCGTCCAGCTGGCCCCTAAGGTCGTCAACCTCTTGCTGAGCACGGATGAAGGCTTCATTGATGAGCACCACGCTCTATGAAAGAAAAGAGACATTAAACTTAGATAAAACGAGAAGGAAAAATTCACATTGAATTATAGAAAGATAGGCTGATAAGCTTACTCGATTGCCCGCGTGCATGCCCTCGTTAATAAGACTCTGCCAAGGGACCCCACTCATCTTCTACTTATCCGAGTTCGAGACGAGAGGCCTCAAATAGCTTGCAATTCCCACAGGACGCGATAAAAAACTGCAGTCCTCGGGAACGGTAACCACGGCCGATCTTGTTCTTCTAGGTTCCACACTCGGGGCTGGGAAGATACGCACCAGGCTAACTCTTGAACCTGTTACGGTGGACCGACCATCTGCCCTTGTGACTCGAGGGATAGGGAGATATTCGAAACCGACAGCTTTCCCGGTAGCAGGAGGAGTATCCGAGAACATATCATCAATGTTATCTGACCTCGAAGCTGGAGTTGGGGAAGCCAGAACAACACCAGCAGCCTCGGTAAGAGCAGGTGCCTCGAATGTTGTAGCTGGGTCCCCGACAGGTGTTGAGCCGGTATCCAGTGGAGCCTCGATCTCGGGGACCGGCTCAGCCCTCTGTTCGGCCTCGGCAGTTGGTGCATGCCCGGATCTTCTGGTCCTTTGCAGGGGGGTCTCCTCGGATGAAGCATCACCTGAAATGTCAACATATTCAATTGACCTTAGAGGAGTCGGGTAAAGAACTTCTTCCCCACCTGTGTGCAATGCCGGAGCTGACGGTCCTTCCCCGGCTGAAGGAAATGGCGGAATGGTTGTATCCTCCTCCGGAATAGAGTCAACGGAGGGAGTCACACCGACCCTCCGAACAAGGAAATCGGGCTCTGTTTCATCTCTTAGAGTCCGAACGACGCTTCTTGCCCTCTTTTTCGATTTCTGCCCTTTGTCCGAGGGCTTTCTCCGCCTTTTGTTGGCAGCAGCAATAATACGGGATGTACCCGCTGAATCAAATTCAGGTGCCGGCGCAGCTGGCTCGGCTGCTGGCTCCGGTCTGGGCTCCACCGAACCCTTGGGTAAACCTGAAAACCGAAGAGGTTAAGAAAAAGGGGAAAGGAAAAGGTAGAAAATACGATAAATTCCAACCCAAGCAGAGTATTACCGTGGTTTTGGGCGACCCATCGGCCACGCGACAGGTTCCCCCATGTCCGTGCTTCATGGGTGTGTTGGCTGAGGAGAGCTCCAACCCATTCATTCATGTTCCGGACAGCCGGAGGTATCCATGCCACGGCTGATATAAAGAAGAGGAGAAATCGTTTTAATACGAGGGGGCAAGTGTTTGACAAAGCATTCAAGGGTAATTATTGAAGAAGGAACTGAGAAACTTACGATTATCATTCTACCTCTCCAAAAAGGGCATATAGTCGGCTGAAATAATGTCCGCGGTCCTCACCCGGACGTAGCGCTCTAGCCAACCTCGGTCTCTATCTTCATCCATCTTCGAAAAGATCGAATTTCGGCTTCGCTTGGCGAGCTTGATCACACCCCCTCGGAAAATATAAACGGATGAAGTGAGCCATCGTAAACTCCTTTTTTACGTCGTTGGCCAACAACCGGAGGCAGGCCACAGTCCTCCAGACTATCGGGCCAATTTGGGCCAGGGTCACATTATAAGTCTGACACATATCCAATATGACTGGGTCGATTGGGGGGTCGAGCCTTAGTGTAAAGGGATAGGTATAAACGTACAGAAAGCCCTCCCTATAATCGGTGATCGATTCGTCGTGCCGGGGGGCAAACACTTGCACCGGACGGTTAACCCATCCACAATCAGCCCGAACTTGGTCAAGTTTATCCTCGGTAATGGACGATGGGTATCGCCTTACATCGAACCCTCTATCAAAGAACCGGAGAAGGCTTCTCAATGACGGTCTTGCCCTTGGGTTGTGAAGTTGGCTCGGCCCCTTAAGAGGAAACCGAGGGAACATCATGGGAGGTAGTTTCGGTGTTGGCAGACATTTGATTAGATAATGAAAAAGGAGATTCGGTGAACTCGAATGAGGGAGAAGGAACAAGTTACAAAAAATAATAAGAGTGAAGAAGCTGTTGAGAGAAAATTTCAAAATGGCAAAGTGAGAGAAGAAGCAAAGTGGCACTTTCAGTCAAAAGAACAGCAGTAGAGAAGTTGACAGAGTTGGTCTTTTTATGATCAAAACAAATAGGAAGGGGGATGATCACGATCAAAGAAGAAAAATGGAGAGAAAAACGATCAGTGAGTGAAAGAAGGAGAAGTGAAAATGGTAAAATGAGGGGGTTAAAAGCCTTATATAGGCATAGGGACTGAGACGGTTACAGAGCCCAGCTAACCGGGGGATGCCACGTGTCCCACAATTAATGAGACGTGATTTGAAACGACGTGTGTTATGGTGGTTACCAAAGTTGGTTGTTCGGGATGAGACACGTGGCTGATGGCAGAGGGACGTGACATAACTGTTCCTGCCAAAATAAAAAGATAAGGACGAGCTTATGAAACCACCGGTTTGGTGACTCATCCACTTCCCGTTACTCCGATAAAACTACGGTCCGGGAAGTGTGGGACTATCTGTATACTGTAAAAATCGGATATATGCAAGACCGGTGAGACCGGGGACCGGATATAGGAAGAGACACGCATGATCACCGAGTCTTCCCTTAGAATTGGTAAAATTGCACCGGCTGCGGCTGACCTGAGAAAAGTGAAGCAAATGATACCGGACCAAACTCCGCATCACAGCCAGTCCGGTTTCTCCATGACCGAGTTGATCGTGGCCGTTGGTTCGATTCCTCCATAACCAAGTTGATCGTGGCCGTTGGTCCGGTTTCAGCATGACCGAGTTGATCGTGGCCGTTAGTCAGGTTAATCAGTTACAAAATCGCCACGCGTCAACATCGTTCTATCATATTGTATCGACAACCGTATGGGTGTCATACCGTACGGCCCAACCTTATCCTTTTAAGGTTTACTTTATTCAAAAAAGGCTTTATGTTGTATGCAAGGCCCACAAGGCAAAACTATAAATAAGAGGCATTTCCCTACTTTTAAGGGTTGGTTTTTTGAGATCTAGAGCATTGTAATAGCAAATCAAAATATCATTTCTCCCTTTGGCCCGAATCAGTGGAATATTGTTGTTTTAGCTTACTCTTCTAACACCATTAACTTAATCATCCATAGCAACATATTTATTCAAGTTATTAACGCATATATTCATATATACATACCATTGCACATGAGTCCATTTATATATTCCACATAAACCAAAAATAGATTAAAGTTTATCCACATATCCTATACCTCATTTATAAATTCAATTGATTACCCAAATTCGGGGTAAACAATCATCACAGGCAGATTTTGCAGGGCGCCTTAATATATAAAGTTATAAATACATGAAAGTATATGTAAAATGCATGGCACGTGGTCAAGAGTTTGAAATTTGGAACTCACTTTACCAAGTATATTGTAACAAGCCCGTCCCATACTATCTAGTAGCTACTATAATCAATCATTTGAGAATCTTAGTTCGTTTAAGCACATAACATTATTCTGGCGACTATACTAATCTTGCACATAACATTATTCTGGCGACTATACTAATCTTTCCAAAAAATTTGTTCTTAAAAAGAAGAACAATCGTATAGAATGGTGAGGCTCAACTGTGCTAAAAATCGCAAGTGCAGTGCTTGGCTTTGGCAACCCAAGAAGTCAAAATAGATCAACAAGAAGTCGGTGACCTATTTCCTCAGCGCGAAGTGTGAACAAAGTCTTACGTTGATAGCTTAATTGACCTTTTTTTCGAAGTTGGTAAATTTCTTTCTTATACTTTGATTTTGTTCAAGTTGCTTTAGTGAATGAGAAGGTGTACCCATGTTGACCTGCTATAGTCATCAACCATGGTTAAAAAATATTTATAATGGCCATGGGTAGCCATATGGTAAGGGCCCCACAAATCAAGGTGAAGCAACTCAAATATTTTGGATGTGGATGTGGTTTTGGTTGGGAAAGGCAGTCTGGTTTGTTTGGCCATGGGGCAAATTGTGCAAAGAAAAGGTTGCTTTGGTGCAAAATGTACTGAAATGCATGACATACCTCTCATCTTTACAAAGGGTACATGTCCCAATCGATTGTGCCACAAGCAATACAACAATCATTTGAAGGAAAAGCAGAAGAATAGGTAGGAACAACATGTAGTTTGGCAGTTTTATTATCTGAAGAAGGAAATCTTACAAGGTGAAAAACATCATGAGAACTTGGACTATTTACAATATCAGAGACAACATGTGAACTTAGATTACTCAATGTGCTACATACTTCCTTTTGTACATTAGAGACATTATAATCAGACATAGAACAAACAGACATGACAGGTGAGTCAACATTTGACACAGAAGTTGAATTGAGAAATTAACATCTTGAGCATAGGTAGTACAGGCCATTCCTTGCTCTACCAATCTCCAGAGGCCTCTTCATTAAAAGGGCCTGCAATGTGCATTTATAAGCAGAAAAATTAACATTTGAGCTGATGAGGTGCAGTGTCAAGGAATGAATAGATATGAGATTGAATTTGAAACTAGGCACAAAAAGTACTTTGTTTAAAGTCAGTTTTGGACTCAGAACTGCATCACCAATCTCTGTTACTTTTACTTTATAACCATTTGGTAAGGTAACTAAGAATGGACAGGGTAAGGTCCTAGTGTTGATTAATAGTTTGCTATTGTATGACATGTGATATGAGGCACCAGAATCCAAAATCCAATAATCAGCAGATGAGCTTGAACATTTACATGAAAATTACTCAGAATTTTTTTATGAGTTAAGCAAGCTAATATACCTGCAAAGTTTGCAGCTCCACCAAGAATATTGTTTGAGACCTCTGCAGCATTTCTAACTTGGAATTTGTCCAGCAAGTGTACCAGTTGATTGTATTGTTCCCTTGTCAACTGTTGACCTTGGTTTTGATTCTGATTCTTACTATCAGCTTCATTTCTTGGAACCATCTCTCCACTAGTTCCATGAATATTTGTTGCTGATCCTGCATTCCTCCCCATGGTGAATTTAAAGTTTGGTGGGAATCCATGTATCTTGTAGCAGTTGTCTTTTGTGTGTCCTCGTCTTTTATAATAATCACAAAGCAGTTGGGAAAATTTGTTAGGTTGAAATCTGTTATTGTTTGATGGGTAGTTAGGCCTGTATGAACTGGAATTTGTGTTGGGACTTGTGTGTTGACTGCAATTGGTTCTGAAAGTATTTCTTCCAGTATTGTTTGTGCTAGCATTCAGTGATGTAGACTCCATGATTGCTTGGTTTGAGGGCCTGACTTCCCTTTGCTTTTCCTCTTGAATGAGAATGGAGAAATATTATGCTATAGTTGGTAGGGGGTTCATCATCAGAATACCGCCCCTCACTACAGTGTAGACCTCATTCTGTCCCATAAGGAACTGAATGAGCTTTCTATCCTGTTCAACCTTATGCATGTTGCTTTTGCTCCACAGGTGCATGTACAATCACACATACCACTCGTATCCAATGTATTAAGTTCTTCCCATAATTTTTTCATTTTTGTATATTATCTAGTTATATCTAGTGTTCCTTGACTTAGATCATTGATCTTCTTTTGCAATTGATAACGTTTAGCACTATTGGTTTGATCATATATGTCCTTTAGCTCCTGTCAGAGTTCCCTTGCATTGTTGACATACTGCAAGCTATCAACAATATCCCTAGAAGGCGAATTTAGTATCCACGAAGTGAGCATGTCGTCACACCTTACCCACTGTTCATAGATTGGATCATCTAAGGCTGGTCTTTTGCTTTTACCATTGATGAAGTTCATCTTATTTTTCACTGAAATTCCTCTGAGCACACCTCTCCTCCATGATCTGTATCCAACTCCATTGAATGCCACAGGCACCAATGCAGGTCCAATACTTTGTGATGGATGGATGTATAGAGAACTAGTTGCATCTGGTGTGGTATCTTGGTTTTGATTGTTTTGATTTTGATTTTGATCTTCAACCATTAAATTTAGAGTTTTTTTTTCCAGAAAAGAAGCAATGGATTAAAAGAATTGAAAAGGTCAACTGCAACCTGGAATGCGAATTGAATCAACTACGACTGAATTTGAACAATTTTAGGTATGTATGAGTAATTGAAGCAGAAAAAGTGAACGTAGATGAGCAAATTGAACCAGAGATTCGACAAATCACAACCAAACTGGTTCAAGAGGAGAATCTAGGAAATTTGGACAAAAAATGAGGGTAAATTGTTAGCTTGCAACAGAAATTCAATGAAATTGCGATTTTGCGATCGAGAAAGTGAAACCCAAAAAAATTGAAAAATTAGGTCAACTGTTGTTGCGATTCGACGAACGAAAACAAAGATTAAGCGGATCAAAATCGTGATACAATGAACGAGCTTTGCTCTGATACCATGTTGAGTAAATGAAACTAAGATTGAGCTTAGAGCTCCATTGATGAATTGCTCGAGCTTGGGGAGAACAGTGGAGAAGAAGAGATAATATGTGGAGTATGAAAAAATGTATTATTGAATATCAGATATGTGTATATATACAAATCAACTAACTAACATTCTAACTATTTAACTAACTATTCCAGCTAGACACAGCCAAGGCAGTACATGTGTATTACAGATAGTACAGGTGTAGTACAAATAAATATCCTCTCAGCTAACTGACTACTTTATCCTAACTAACTTTTTTTTTTTAAAAAAAATTGTTTTTTATTACATTGGGGGAAAGGAAAGGAGATTATAATGCAGGGATTCGAACTCTCACCAACAAGGTGAGAGTTCAGGTATCCTAACTAACTGCATTCTTACTTCTTAATAAAACTGACCTCCAAAAGAAGTCAGAAAAAATAGACTTCTGGAGATCGATTTTTTCAAGAATTTTTTTAAAAAAGAAATCGACCTCTGGAGGTTGATTTTTTAGCGCCAAAAACCGGAAAAACGCAAGCCTCCGGAGGTCCCTTTTTTTTTTTTTTTTTTTTTTTGGTAAAAGTTAAAAAAATTATTTCACAATCGATTTTTGCAAAAAAAAGAAAAGAAAAATATAAATAAGAAAATCAAAATCTTAAACCAACAAGCACCGATGGTTCTAGAAATGTATCTGCAACGGTAAAGATGGGTTCAATCTCTAGATGGTGTCGGTTTTCAGTGGCTTTTTAGTAGTGTATACAATCTTCCTTTTCCATAATATTATTACTAGCAAAGACCATATTGGGATTGAGAGAAAACCAGGAAGAGGTCAGAAAAGATCAACGAGTTTTAGAGTCTTTAAATAAATAATAAAAGAATATGAGGTTGACAAGTGGATTTTTTTGTGTTCTCAAGATCAATGTGTTCATTGGAGGATTTCACACTTCATCAAATTTGGATGTTTTCCTCCAAAACAGCAACTTTTTAGGACCAATAGTATGGGGCTATTATATATTCAACAGTAGCGCACACACACTGGCAAGTAGGATTGTCTTTTTTCATATTTTATCTGTTCAATTTCCTGCGATACAAGTTTTTTATTAATCCATTTAAAAATTAAAGAGCGACTTCGTTTCCGCATTTAGAAACACACCCCATGCTAAAGAATGGAACTTTTTATGACCATGTCAATTGATTTGAATTCTTATGGTCTATAATTAAGGATAAATTTCGATTATTTCACTTTTGACTAATTAGACAGTTAAGATTGTAGTCTTGAGAGGTATAAGTATAGAGCTAAATGCAAATGCATAACCTGTTTCTTTGTATTGGTCCTGCACTATAAAAATTAACTGCAATTAAATACGAAATCCATTGCTAATCTATCATAAAATAACTCGTAAATAACAATTTTCTTTATAATTTATCACTAACCTATCACTAAATAGAATTAGCAACAGATTTGTTGTTTAGCTAAAACATTATCTATTGCTAATTCTAATTTTTTTACCAATGGTTTATTTTATAACCATAATCAAGTAAACACATAAAACAAAAAGAATAAGTGTCACCATTACATCAAGATCATGAGTTTAAACTCACCACCTAACCAGAAAACGATCGCTAAAGCATTATCCACATTTTCAGCCTGACATAACATGAATTTACAAAGAATATTTTTTATCTTTTAACTTTTACTTATTTATTCAGTAAAATTGATTTTTATTATAAATTTATGACAACAATTATTTGATCATTTTTTCCCATTTTCTTTACTACCGCGCAAAGCACGAGCAAATTAACTAGTTAAACTACTAATCCAAAGAAAACACGTATAATGACATCCGTTATTTATGACGTATATTACATAAATTAACTATGATTAAGCGGTAAATTGATGTAGTAATATATACTCCATTAATTCCCGTTTATGTGATCTCATTTCTTTTTTAATTTGTTCCAAGAAATTGATCTCTTTTTGAATAAAAATAATTTAACTTAAATTTTTTCCTTTACTCTAACTGACAGTTTTTTATAGATCTACAACTATTATAGCACGTTTAAAAAATGGATGAAGTAATTTTGATTAATGATGATTAAGTGATAAATGTGTATGTTAAATATACTCAATATATATTTATTGGCTTGGTGTAAATATTTTGTATAATATAATAAACCTTTTATCAATGATTTGCAGCAGTAATTTGAAAACATTCTAAATGTATAAACTGGCACGTGGTCAATAATTTGAAAATGGTAATTCGATCAGTACTTTACCGACGGTAGTCTCTACATTTCCTCAGCATTTAAAAAGCCTTCCCTCATATTATTTATAACCAATCCATTAAGAATCTTAATTCATTTTAGCACATAACGTGTTTTGGAGACTTAACATATTTTGGAGACTGTATTAGGTAAAATCCATACTCGGGCTGGATTCCGTACCCGGGAGCTCGGAGAGGCCGGGAGGGCTTCCTCAGCTGGCATCCACTCACACAAACTCAAGACACAGTAACGAATCTCGATCAGAGTGTTGTGGCAGAGGAGCATGTTGAGCACAGTTAAGTCATATCAGTCGAACGTTAGGGTTGAAAAGTCTTGTTTTTATTTCTATATAGATAGCTTATCATGTAAGCTAAGGCATTTCACTTCCTCTCTTATAACCTATCTCTTATTTTCTCTCAAGGGCAATATACATTCGGGCGCATCATATACCTTTGAACATATATTTATCTTGCTTGCTTACTTTTATTATTTCTTTAGCTCCATTTGTTCAATCTGACTCTTGCAATCACAAACACTGACCCTGAAAGGAGAGTTTCCGGGATGGGGTACCACTTACTTGTCTTTAAACCCATAAAATACAAATCTCTAACTGATTATCCGTTTTCACCGGGAAGCAGTTTGGCACCGTCTGTGGGGATAGGTAGTTGTGGAGTTGTCCTGATTCGCAGCAGGAATTCTCCTTCCTGAAGCTCTAGCAAAATCATTATACGCAGAAAGACATGTCTAATGGTAACTCGAGCAATATACAGGGGCTCGAGGACACACATATGTTGGTGAGAGGTATGAAGGATCTGGTGGAGGTGCAAGTGCCCTAGCACAGAGAGGAACCCATTGAAGATCACATGAGCAATAGGGATGGGACACGAAATAGGCGGCCTAGTGAGGAGCGAAGAAGAGGTGCCCCAAATGCCGACAAAGCATAGCAACCATGCAAGCGTGCGTTCGGAATAACGGGTCGGACGGGATCTCAGCATGACGGGCAAAACCTGCTCAAAAGACGGGTTTCTTGACGAGCGAAATATTGATAGCCACGTTCAAGGAGCAGGACGAGAGGATGCAACGCGTCTAAAGGGCCATGACTACCATGGCTAAACATTCTAAGGCAGGGACTCTGGTGTTGAATCAGAACACTGGTAAGATCCTTACGACCCTTAAACCAAAAAGGCTGGAGTGGCGAAAGAATGGCTGTATGCATTTACTGAGGAGTTTCCCAGGGTCAAAAGAGATGGGATTGAGTGAATCAGCCAAATACTAGAAGTCCCATCCTTGAGGAAGGGCACAGGAGCCAGAAAGTACGGTATAATGTCGTACCCAGAAAGCACAGCCCCCGCTCTTGAATGAAAGGCATTAGAATGGGTCGAGGTGGGAGACGCTGTAATTTCGGCCCCCCTGAGGAGGTTGGAGTTTCAAATGACGAAAGAGACGGAGTATGTCCCGGCTAAAACATGGAGTGAGATAAACCCCAGATATGCAGCTAGAACGTGCATCAATGAGGATTGAAGGGCGATGGTTCAGATAGAAGAAGGCAGTCACACGGGAAAAAGACTGAACCGGGTGTTGAAGCAAACGTCACAAGTCGCTGGTGACCGTTTGATCCGTATGAGACCCGCATGCCTTCAGGCCGAAATTCGAACAAGGGGAATAATGGGAGTGGCCGTGGTATCCTCAACAGAAGAACCTCACGTCATTCGAGATCGGCGTCAAAAGGGGCCGGACCCCCGAAGATCTCGTCGCAGTCATGAGGACAATGAAAAAGGCTAGATTCCCAGAAGAGATCGAACCAACCTGAACAGAAGGAACACCGGCTTGTGGTCTCACTTCCATAACACCCACGGACATACCACGGAGGATTACACGAACCTGAAGGTCGAAGTGGCCCAGCTCCTGCTAGCTGGGCACCTCAAAGAGTACATCGGTGATCGGGCCGAACTCAACCTAAATAGAAATCATAGGTAGCAGTTAGACAAGGCGCTCTATCTTACATGATTCTCGGAGGGGAACGGTAAACAAGATGTCAGATGCAGAGCACCGAAAATCCAAAAGCTTCATTCACAACCTAGAGTCACTCCTAGGGCCTTGCCAAAAGCAAGAAAGTATCCTTTGCCGATGCTGACTGCACACCCCTTTTGACGATGACGCCTAGGTAATTTGTTCAAATTGAAAATTCTTTCATTAAGCGTGCGTTTGTTGATCCAGGTAAAATTGCGAACGTGACGCGGCTCCAAACTCGCAAGAAGATATATAAGGTGCAACCCCGGTGGTTCAAACCCTGTCTTGAAAAGGCCCATACAACAGGCTCGAGGGGAGATTGAGCGGATAACCCTAAAGAATTGAGATCAATCCAAGGAATGCCCGAACCATTGGAGAAATACCGGGTATACTTGATAAAGCCAACCTCAAGAAAGCCTGATGCTACAATCCCATGTGAGCAGTGAAACCCGAAGCAACAGGCCACAGTATGATCAGGGCCGGCCTAGAAGGGACAGGGACGCACCACGTTATGAACCGCCAAAAGACCCGAGTCTGTCAAGTGTCGCATCTTATAACGTTAAGGTCGGAGAATTGGTCACCGTGATGAAACAACATGGTGGAGGTCAGGTTCCCAGGGTCAAAAGGTCCAACCCTACCCGGCGGGACAAAGATTTGTGATGTGGGTGTCATATTGTTCCGGGGCATTCGACTGAGGATTGCAAACATCTCTGTTACGAGGTCACGGACCTGCTCCGTAAGGGGTATCTGAAGGAGTTCTTAGACAACCGAAACAAGCAAAAAAGAGGCTGGGACTCCCCGTAATGGACCAACATCCCCGATAAAGAATTAACAAGATCATTGAAGGAAAGGTAGTAAGAGCTGTAACTCAGGAATTGGAGCAATGGGATCCGTCTCCAACCCAGAAAAGAAGGAGAAATCACCCAGAAGACATTATTATCTTCAATAAAGTGGAGGAAAAAGTCTCTAACGCATTGGAAATATCCTTACAAATCTTGAATTTTGATACTAAATGTGTGCTCGTCGACCCAGGTAGCTTCGTGAATATAGTGCTCCTTCAAGTGCTCAAAGAGATGCAGGTGGTGGAACAGGTAAACCCGGTAATGAAAATTCTGACCGAGTTCAACCTGTCGAGCGAGGCCACCTGAGGGCAGATCAAGCTGGTCACTCATGTGGGAGAAATCTCCTCAGATCCAGGAGAACCGGAGCCTAGTCAAGGGGATATGACCCTGACAACCATCGAAGGAAAGCCCGAAAGTAGTGGCCGCTAGCAATTGCATAACCCTAACTCCGGAGTTCGATCCCTAGTTAGGCTCAGTGAGCCGCGGATAAAAATTACCTGCCCCTCCCCCCTCCCCCAGGGGAAGCGATAGGCAGAATAACAAGAGGGTTTGTAGTACCGGAAGATTCAGATGTAGGAAGATTCGCGGAGGAGGAGTTGGAGTTGATTACTTGCCGACCAAATACCTCCGATGAGCAAGTGTCCCGACGGGGTTAGCTATTCAAAAATTAATCACGCATCCAGATAGTCAGCTTGTTAAACGAAATAGGCGCCAAAATTTTTACCTGTTTTGGTCAAAAAGGCCTTGCCCGATGTCGAAACGTGTCACCCATAAATGGAAAAGATTGCCTTAGCACTAACAACCAGGGGACGAAGATCGCACCCTCGGTGGCGATTTAAGCGGCACGATGGCAACGTCTCTTTCGCAGATCGTCTTGCACAGAATTCGAGCCCACGCATGAGTCGC
The DNA here is from genome assembly GCF_029784015.1 of Lycium ferocissimum. Lineage (NCBI taxonomy): Eukaryota > Viridiplantae > Streptophyta > Magnoliopsida > Solanales > Solanaceae > Lycium > Lycium ferocissimum. The sequence goes on from NC_081352.1 coordinate 25,524,134, forward strand.
CAGGGAACCAACCGGGAAGACCCGAGTCAAATCACGGAAGCCATCAAGGAAAGATCCCACTCATGGTATCTCTCGAAGTGATGGCACTATTCACTTTTTTCTAGATAAATTATTTTCCCTCCCGTACTAGGCTTCGAGGTCAAAACCGCTTTGTCACCTAGGGGATGGGATTAAGATGTGCATCGCTGACTTTCCTGACAGGGGGGTTGTGGGGTTTCAAACCATGGTTTCAAAAAAATTTAATATAAAATTTAACCCATAAGTTTATATTTTGTAAAAAAAAAAAAAAAAAAAAAAAGACCAATAAGTTAGTAGATATTTTTAACAATTACTCCCACCAACCATTTACCAACCTCATTAACTTCCACCAATCTTTATTTATGTCTACCAACCTCATTACTATTCATGTTAAATTTTCATTTTTATTGAACTAAAGTTTGATCAATTGATGTTGTATTTTTTAGAAAAGCCTTCTAGCAAAGATATTAATTTTGTTATGAACTATGACTTGCTCATTTGGTAAGATTGTATAAGAATTGAAAATGTTTTGATAGTTTTCACAACTTGTGAGGTTTTTATGTCTATAAGATAAAATACAACTTAAGATAACCAAATTGTTTGTCCAAACATGGTTTCAAACCATGTCCAAATGGCTCCTAAGAATACACATGAAAAACAACTGAATTCATGAATTCAGGCTTCATGACCCAGAAATGCCAAAATAAACTACGTTTGTCATGGAGAACATGATAAATATTGCTCATTAGCCTGTTTCCTAAAGACCCACCAAAATCCAGGCCAATTGGAGTCCGTCAACCAAATTCTGGAAAATCCATGTACTAACACTACACACAAAAAACAACCAAATTCATTATTTCGGGTTTCATGACCCCGAAATGCCAAAATAAACGATCTTTGTCAAGACGAACATAGTCAGTATTGCTCATCAGACCGTTTTCGATGGACACACCAAAATTCAGGCCAATCGGAATCCGTCAACCAAATTCAAGAAAATCAACATGTACTAATACACACGAAAAACAATCAAATTAATTAATCAGGTTTCATGACCCGAAACGCTAAAATAGAGGCCATAAATTTATATGTATATACTTATAAAAGAGTAATGAAAAAGTTGATATGACACTTCTTTAATTTTAAGCCAGAACAAAAGTTTATCTGTTTTTTCGGTTTTGGGGTTTCTCTCTCATTTTAATACAATATCAAGAATAAATGCCTCAAGTATCACTATTTACATTACTTATTGATTTTCTATCTCTCTCTATAATTATATTGTTGGCAGTTAAAACTGTACACGTAGATATGCATTAATGGTGCGAATTGAAAGATTTGAGTTTCTGGATGTAAATTTAGTTATATTTTTTGAAATCCAAAGAATGTGAGCCCCAAAAGATTTTAAGAAATGCTTGACTATATTCCTCCATTGAAGAGGATGAGCTAAATTTTGTTGCATATGATGGAAGGGAGTTGTCACTAAAGTGTGAAAACTCAAGCAATTGAGAACAATAACTAATGATCGTGGTAATTTTCTTCGTAGTGTCTTTTACAAGCTTCTTTTTGGATTTTATCACCCTTAGCATTTAAAGTATTAGATATGCTTAGATACCGAAGTAGAGCCCGAATTTGTAGTTTATGAATTTTGAATCACAATTTATTTTACTTACTCCGTTCTTGATGTATTATTTATACATATTAAATGAAATTTTAGTAAGAAAGATAAAATTGCATTGCCTACATAGATATATGAAACCAAGTATCCCTAGAAGACCAAAAACTCTTAAACAGTGCAAAACTTGAATAAACTCTAAAACTAATTGTAAATAATGAAATGGATTAAACATTAATTTTAATTTATTTGGATTTGAAAGCTAAAAGAATTCTTAACACATTCTTTATACTTGGGTATTAGAAAAGTTGGCATATCTAATAAGGTATTTTACGACCGCGCGAAGCGCAGACCATTTCACTTGTGTAATATATGTGTTACGTTCAATTGAATTCGGTAATCTCAGTTCATATCTTTCATACAAAGATATGTATTAAGAAATCTATAAAATATGGGTAAATGTTAAATTGTGAACTCAATTATTAGCACTTAAAGTTATTATCCTAAAATGCTGGTAAATTTTAATTATACACTCAAATTACGGCATGTTCCAATGGAGTACCTGAACACATGATAAAATGTTCCTACTAGACACTTCGGCTAAAATTTTAAAAAAGGTTTTTGGGCATGCTCTCAAACGCTCATTATGTAGATTAGTTCGGTAGCGGAGCCAAGATTTTTATTAAGAGGGTTCAAAATATAAAAAAGTAAACATAAGGAGAAGCCAGAGGGGGCTCAACATCTACTAAATATACATAAAGAATAATTTTAACCATGTATAAGCAGTGTTTTTTTTTTTTTCTGCCGAAGGGTGTTCGGACGAACCCTGTTGGGCCTATGTGGCTCCGCCACTGAATTAGTTAACCACCTAAAATATGCATGTCACCTCCTTTAATTGTACGATTTAGCTTCAATAAGCCATAAACTTTAGGTCTGTTATTGTGACAATGTGCATAATTAAAGGAAGTGACATATATTATGTGTTTAACTTATCTACATAATAGACGCTTTAGAATATGGGGATTTTTTTTTTCTAAATTTAAACCGCAAGTGTCTAATAGAAATACCTTATCATGTATTCAAGTACTTCATTAGAACAGGCCGTAGTCGTATTTAAATGAAATCTACTTAGTTCAAGGGGTCCTCGATGTATTCTGGTCTCTCTAAAGAGGTGGAATATCATGGAGGACATATCATTGAATTTTGAGAGTGACCTCAAATTGAATATCAGAACCTGAAAATGCTATCAAACGTGGCAACTGCCATCAAAACTTTAGTAGCATATAAAAAGAAGAAAACAAATAAATCCATAAAAATGTCAAGGACTTTGACTCATAGGGAGCCTACAAATACACATAACATGTAATAGTTCGTAAAAGTCAACACAATACTACGTATGGTATAGTATTATTTTAGAGCCTCCTTTTTTCTGTTTAAAAAATAAGTAGTTGGAGCTATTAAATCTTTGATTTCTCAGTCGAACTACGTCAACACGTGGTGACCATCAGGATTTTAGCTTTGAGGTTTTAAAAAATGTAACTGGCACAACTTCGTTTATTTTAAAGCCTATATGAGAAAATAAGCACTGTAATCAAGTATTAAAATAATATTTTTTCTTGAAAAATAATTTCCCTGCATACTAAATGCACCCATAAAGTTGTGATTAGTCTCAACTGCCAACTCCTAACGCTGTGGCAAACGTGATTTTAGATGCAGGGTGCAAAGTGCAAACATCATTATTGCCTTAAGTTATTATATATATATTTGGAACTTTTTAAAAATACATATTTATTTTACATTTTGAAATTACTATCACGAAGAAACACTAGTGTTTGGATCAAACGCTTATCTGCACCGACATAAGATTTTGGATATGCCTCTAACTACAAGCCCTTCTTAAAGTATTAAAACCATATTATTAAAAAATGGAAGATGTATTCCTTTTGAATTTTTGATATCAAGATAAGTAATGCATTAGATTAATCTGTCTAACATTCATGAAATTGATGGTTGAATTGGGGATGCACCTAGGCATGAGTTGATGCAATAACGACAGAGTCAGAAATTTCTGTAAAAGGATCAAAGAAAAGATCACTTGATCAATCCTTTGTAGGATCCTGTATGGTTCAATATATCTGTGATAAAGATTCTCTTTCTCCCCAAATCGCATGATGCCTTTCATAAGCGAAACTTTCAGAAACACACAATTATCAACCTGAAATTCTAAGTCTCTACGCCGCACTATGTGTGAGATATATAAATGTCGCACTTAGAATTTGAGCTTGTGATCATCTAAAACAGTTTTTAAATTACCTTTGCCATTACATTAGAACTTCCTTATACTAAGGATATTCAATAGTTTACAATACTAGACAAAAAGATTTTTTCCACCGACATTCAGTGGGAAATTTATGCTATAAAATATGATTTTTCCACCTCATTCCCATCGAACCAGCTCACTGGGAAAAAGCATGGTGGGAAACCGGTTCCAATTAAAACGTTGAGAAAATTTCTAATTTTTTTGTGTGAAAGCACTACTATGTAGGTGTTTCGCATCGACATTGAGTGAGAAATAGTCACTGAGCATTTTACTGTGGGAAAATAGAGATATTTTAGCAATGTAATATACAATTAAAAAAAATATTTTTATTAATATAATTTAATTTTTGGATGAAGGAAATTTAATTGAATCTTTTTGACTCTATATTTCCGCCGTTGGATGTGGTTATTGTTAGATTCTCTTTATTAAGTTTAATCAAAATGTGATCTTGTATGGGGTTAGCTTATGAGAAGGGATAATATGACATGGGTTTGACAACTAACCTTTCCCAATTTCGATGACATATTTTACTTTTAGTCTACAGAATTAGATACTTAAATTTTGTATTTAGATAGAATTTATTTATCAAGATTTCATTTTACCCTCAATAATATAATATAGCTACACAAATGTCTGACAAGTTTAGATTACAAGTTTTAAAAGTTATTTTTCTTATTTTCTTAAAAATTGTGGTCAGTCAAACACATATTAAATTGAAATAAGGGAGAAATTATACTTCATCTGTCCCAATTTATGTGAATCACTTTCCTTTTTAGTCTGTCCCAAAAGAAAGATACATTTCTATTTTTAGAAACAATTTAATTTTAAAGTTTTCAATTTTTATTTTATGCTTAATCATATGATTTATAACCACAACCACACAAATATCTATGACTTGTTTTAGATCACAAGTTTCAAAAGTCTTTATTTTCTGTTTAAACTCTGTACTCGATCAAACTAGTGCGTCACATAAATTGGAATGAATAGAATATAATTAACCAACTAAATTAAAATGAAAAAGCAGTTCATGATCACCAGTTATAAAACTTATGTCCGGGTTCAAAAATATTAAAAGAATAAGAACAAGGACGATATCCAGAGTTGCAACAACTATAGAGGTATCAAGCTGCTAAGCCATACTATGAAAGTGTGGGAAAGGGTGGTGGAGATGAGGGTGAGGAGAGGTGTATCTATTTCGAGAACCGGTTTGGATTCATGCGGGACGCTCAACTACGGAGAGGCCATCCATCTTGTAAGGAGAGGTGGAATATAGGGAGAGGAAGAGAGACTTACATATGGTATTCATCGACCTAGAAAAGGCTTACGACAAAGTTCCAAGGGAGATCCTATGGAGATGCTTGGAGGCTAAAGGTGTACCTGTGGCGTACATTAGGGTGATCAAGGACATGTATGAGGGAGCCAAGACCAGGGTAAGGACAGTAGGAGGAGACTCAGAGCACTTCCCAGTTGTGATGGGGTTGCATCAAGGATCAGCTCTTAGTCCATTTTTATTTGCCTTGGCGATGGATGAATTGACGCGGCATATTCAAGGCGAGGTGCCATGGTGTATGCTTTTCGCGGATGACATAGTCTTGATCGACGAGACTCGTAGCGGAGTCAACGCTAAGGCTCGGAGGGTTGGCGTCAAACTTTGGAGTCTAAAGGATTTAAGATGAGTAGGACCAAGACAGAGTACTTGGAGTGCAAGTTCAGTGAAGCACCTCAAGAGGCTGGCGTGGAAGTGAGGCTTGGTACCCAGGTCATTCAGAAGACAAGTAGTTTCAAGTATCTTGGGTCTATTATACAAGGCAGTGGGGAGATTGACGATGATGTCACACATCGTATTAGGGCAGGGTGGATGAAATGGAGGCTCGCTTAAGTGCTATGTGATAAGAAAGTGCCACCACAACTTAAGGGCAAGTTCTACAAAGTGGTGGTTAGACCGACCATGTTGTATGGGGCGGAGTGTTGGCCAGTTAAGATCTCTCACGTTCAAAAGATGAAAGTTACCGAGATGAGAATGTTGAGATGGATGTGTGGGCACACCAGGAGTGACAAGATTAGGAATGAGGCTATCCGGGACAAGGTGGGAGTGGCCTCGGTGGAAGACAAGATGCGGGAAACGAGACTGAGATGGTTTGGACATGTGAAGAGGAGAGACACAGATGCCCCAGTGCGGAGGTGTGAGAGGTTGGCCATGGATGGTTTCAGAAGAGGTAGAGGTAGGCGAAGAAGTATTGGGGAGAGGTGATTAGACGGATATAGCGCGATTCTGACTTACGAGGACATGACCTTAGATAGGAGGGTATGGAGGACTCGCATTAGGGTAGAAGTCTAGTAGATAATAACGTTTATCCTTTCATATTAGTAGTCACATTTGTGCTTTGATTTACTAACTACTATTTGTTATCCCGTACTTTGATTATCTTATTTTATACCGTGATAGCTACGCTCCTTTACAACCGCTTCATCATGGCTTAGTCGCTTTAGTTATTTGCATTTTCATATCTCTTTGAATCTCTTGGCCTTATCTCGACCTCTTGTTATGCTTTTATGCTTTTATGCTTTCTATTGAGCCGAGGTCTTTCGGAAACACCGTCCTACCTTGGTAGGAGTCAGGTCTGCGTACACTCTACCCTCCCCAGACCTCACGTTGTGGGATTTCACTGGGTTGTTGTTGTTGTTGTTGTTGTTGTTGTTGTTAATCATATGATTTATAACCACAACCACACAAATATCTATGACTTGTTTTAGATCACAAGTTTCAAAAGTCTTTATTTTCTGTTTAAACTCTGTACTCGATCAAACTAGTGCGTCACATAAATTGGAATGAATAGAATATAATTAACCAACTAAATTAGAATGAAAAAACACTGCATGATCACCGGTATATAAAACTTATGTCTGGGTTCAAAAATATTAAAAGAATAAGAAACGAGGAAGCCAAGGGGGTTCAACATCTACTATTTATACATAAAAAATTAATTTTAACCTTGTGTATACATGATAATTTTTTGCCGAAGGGGGTTCGGGCAAACACCCTGGCCACCACTTGGCTCCGCCCCTGCCTATATTGAAATGATTATTAAACATGATGTAAAATTGACTTTCAACTGAAAAGCAAAAGTGAAGTCTAGCTAGTCAAAATTGGCGAGATTATATTTTTATTAGGGAAAATTTCAGAGACCTCCCTCACGTTTTGTTTCCTTTCACTGACCCCCCCTCATGTTTGCAATATTACGGCTATCTTTCTTATTTTAATTTTTTGTAACAACTCTTTTATTCTATTATTACTAATGAAAAAATAACATTCATGGACTGATTTGCCCTTCCTAAGATCATGCTCTTTGAATTAATTATTATTTTATTAATATCTCATTTCCGAATAAACTGAAAACAAAAAATGCCAAAGTGTTCTTCAGTCTTCTCAGCGAGGGTTCTCTTTTCCTATTCCTCTTCAACCCTCCCAAGTGTTTTCATTATAAAAAAAAAAAAAAAATTATTTTTTACTGAGTGTTTCTTCAATAAATAAAGGTAGTTTACTTTTAATCTTTTTTGTAAGTAAGTATGTCAAGGTAATTTTTTTTTTTTTTTTTTTTTAAGTTTTGGAAGGGTGAGGGCTTTTGTTAAAGTTTTATTGCTTGATAATTTTGCAGGGCCATTGGTGCAATATATTTTCAAAAAAGTTAAGATCACAACTGATATTTTGTTTAAATATGTACTTTCCTGTCTTCATTTGTATATAAATATTATGTTAAGGATTCATTTGTATATAAATATTATGTTAAGGATTCTTCATATCAGGCACCACGGAGAAGGACAACATTTTGTAACAACTAATTGATATATGATATTTATTGCAAAGAAATCTAACTTGATAATGCCCATGACCTGTAAACTCTTATCTTCATCTTCATCTCCAATTTCCATGATTTTTTATTTTTTTTTTTGTAAAAAGATTATTGTTATTAATAGTTCAGATAATAACATCGGCGGATATAATGCACAAATTACGGTTCGAATCCAATAATTTGTATACCTTACACATGCATTAAAAAGTTTATTAAACAACGATAAATATTATCGAGAAAATATAAGGAATTGATAAAATTTCGAATTCAACTATAACTCATTGTTAAATATGGTGAGCTTGTCGTGACCGTAGATTGAAGTAAGATATCACTGGACTGTGTCTCTAATTTCTACCCTTGAATTTATATATATATATATATATATATATATATATATATATATATATATATATATATATATATATATATATATATATATCTCTCTCTCTCTCTCGTTATTTTCCTGTTAAGAAAGTTCCAAGTCAAATTAAATTATTACTTCATCAAGATTAGTTGATACATGGTTAATTCATATCTAATAATTTGTCTGCTTTGTCGGTTGAGGGTGTTACAATATGTGAATGTTAATTTCATTTAGATATTACTCCCTCCATTCCAATATAAATGAATTTCTAGCACATTTTTTATGGTCCAAAATTGAATGGATTTTTTAAAGTCCAAAAATGTAATAATTTTTTTTTTTTTTAAATTACCCTTCTTTTTAATGGGGTTTTCAACTATTTTACATTTTCTAGGAATATAGTATTAAAGAGGGAGTATTTTTCAAAGAAAAGTTTGAGAAGAAGCAAGAAGATAATATTAACAAATTACCCTTTGATTAATATATTTAATTAACTTTCTCAAAGGGAACGTGCCACAGCCAAAAATCTACTTCTATGTCTAAGCTATTACTGAAAATTTGAGGATGGATAAGATTCTTCCACTTTTTAGTAAGAGGTTTTCAGTTCGAGACTTAGGAATGGAATTCTTGATACAGAGCAATTCTCTTAAAATGGATCTTATACGACACAAATCTGAATTAGTCTGGCCCGAAAGTTTCGGATACCATAATGATAAAACCAAAAAAATAAAAGTCTGTCTAAACTATTTCATTATTTTATACTTCGCTCATGCTAAGTTTCATGCATGTTGATCATCAAATAATGTTTTTTTTTCCTCCAAAATTACAAAAGCTGCGATTTGTAGTAATTGCCTATCTATGATCACAGGTGTATTGAAAGGAATGAGATTCCTTTATCTTTAATCAGAGGTCTCGAGCAAAGAGCCATGTAAATGAAGAGAAATCCTTGATAGAGAGCGCTTCCTTTAAATGGTCTTACAATACGAATTCGGATTAGTCAAGTTAGTGGATTTCGGATACCAAATGATTATACGGAAACAGAACTTCTATATAACTAACTTAATCCATTATTTCCACAAACTTTAGACAAAAAGCCGGAAAGAATTAAGAGGGCAATTACCACAATATCTAGGCATAAGAATAGATTTGTCTCATTTCATAAATTTGCATGAAAATATCATACCCGGTACATATTTCATAAGAAATTCATGCACGTCCTTCCACTAGCTAGTTGATTTTCGATAAAGTTTGTCCCTTTTTTTTTTTTTTTTGACAATTTGAGCCTATTGTCTATCAACTATAGGAATTATACAACTTTAGTAGCCTATTCAAACTACCTTCAAGTAAGGGTGTCAAGTGGGCCAGGCCGGGTCATTTAAACGTGGGCCACAAGGGGCCGGGAAGGGGCCGGGCCGTAAGTTAGGGGGCCGGGCTTGGAAAGGGAAAAGGGTGTCCGGCCCAGCCCACCCTGGATAGGGGCTACACCTCGGGCTAACCGGGTCCGGGCCGGGTTATAGTTAGTGGGCCGGACTTTTTTTTTTTTTTTTTTTTAAGTTCTAATACAAAAATAGACATTTATATTTACTAATAATAATAAAATTAGTTACATCTAATGATAAAATTGCTAAATTAAAAAGAAGTTTAGTCGTCGTCAAATTCAAAAAGCTAGCCGTTGTAAATTTAAAAAACTAGTCGTTGCTAATTTTATTTGAACCCCTAAATTTATGAATAACTTCACTTTGGTCATATTTTGAAACTATAAATACCCCTCCATTCTTCTTCATTTTCACACAATTCTCTCTTTATCTAAATTTGTTATTCAACTAGTGTACATAACTTCACCTCCACCTTCTCCTCGAGTTCGAAGATCAACTTCAAGTGCGGTGCGGATGCATTTTGAGCGAGTAAATGAGGAACATGTTAAATGTCAACATTGTGGTGACATATATCTCCACAAGTCCGGAGCGTCGGGTATTAGCCTATTAGAGGGGGTGGGGGGTGGAGGGGGGTACCGGTGTGTTGCGTAGACACTTGTGAAAAGGCATGAAATTGAACTGAATGATTTATCAAAGGTATATTTGTTGAGATAAGTACTATCACAATCTAATATATACTATATACTGAAAATGTATCAAAGATATATTTGTTGAGAAAACAAGATTATCTAGCTTTAAAATACAATTTTAAAGAAAACTAAAGTGCTCCGTAAAAAGAGACTCCTAATTTATTGGGATACAATGTTTTTAAAATACTTATTATTAGTAATAAATGTAGTACTTATCTTTTTTTTTTTTTATTTGAAGTGGGCCGGGCCGGTGCCCCGGTGGGCCATCACTCGGGCTGCTCTGGGCCGGGCTGGTGGGCTGTCCACCTTGTCCGGCCCAGCCCCCTAATAAAGCCCACCTAGCCCAGCCCCTTACACCTCTTAGTGGGTCTGGGCAGAGCCGGTGGTGGGCAGGGTTTATCGGGCCGGGTTCGGGCTGGCCCGGCCCACTTGACACCCTTACCTTCAAGTGGCATATGAGAAGACAAGTTATTGTTCTGTAGATATTGAACACTCCAGGTATTATTTGAAAATTAAACTTGACTATTTTCAAAGGATTTCAAGATGTTGAAAATTGATATTGTGGATTTGGGAGATCAATGCGGTCATTCAATTTATCACATGTGCAGTTATAACAAATTAATAATTCATAGATATGTGTTTGTGTCACTTGTCTTAAATTCATCACCACTAGTGGGATTTTTTTATTTGGTGCTGTACATTTACGACTAGAATTTTCTGAATATAATAAAATCATTTGTTAGAGAAATATTAGCATATCTAAGTCTCGGATGTTCGAGTAAACAAATAAAACAAAAAGAAAAAGAAGTTGTCTTATCTTGTCAAGGATGCTCAAATACACGTTTATATTTGTCAAACAACTTAGTAATTTTTTTGTCACTAAGTGGTTTCTTTCGGTTTGTTAAGCTTAGATGGGTAGATGTACTCTAAATTTGTATTAATGTGAGGTATAATATATAAATAGTCGAGATGACTAAAAATTAGCTCAAACATCACCTCTATTGAAAAAAGTCAGAGATAACCTGTTGAAGACATAATTAAGCAACTGAAAATTTGCTCTCTCTGACAAAGTTTATGGATGAGATGGTCACACACTTTAACATGGAATCAAAGCAGACAGAGATCCTCGGTTCGAGTCTTACTGTCAGTCATCACCAAAAAAAATTGTGTTTGGCCCATGAAAAAAATTAATCACACACTTGGAGGAACAGGCTGTTGAGACATAATTAAGTAATTATGAAAGTGTTTGGGTCTAACATTTTTATCTTTTTAAATGAAATGGTCACACACATCTATATTAACTAATAAAGGAAATAAAAAGTGTGCTACCTCTAAAAACTTAAATTTTTAGATGAGATGATCACAGACTCCACCACCCTGCACTTAACCAGAAGAGCACCAAGCCTTATCCACATTTTAAGCCATCAATTACACTACCAATTCATAGGAATGAAAAACTTTCCTACATTTTTTGCTTAACAAAAATCACATTAATCAAATATAATTAAGTGATAAACTGAGGTAACAAAAATCACACTAATAATAAAAAATAAAAAAAATCCTACCATCATATCCAATTCCCAATCCTTTTTTATCAATGATTTGGAGCGATCATCACTGGTAGATTTTGCAGGGCGCCTTAATATATAAAGTTATAAATACATGAAAGTATATATAAAATGCATGGCACGTGGTCAACAGTTTGAAATTTGGAACTCACCAAGTATATTGTAACAAGCCCGTCCCATACTATCTAGTATCTACTATAATCAATCATTTAGAATCTTAGTTCGTTTAAGCACATAACATTATTCTGGCGACTATAATAATCTTTCCACAAATTTTGTTTTTAAAAAGAAGAACAATCGTATAGAATGATGAGGCTCAACTGTGCTAAAAATCACAAGTAAAGTGCTTGGCTTTGGCAACCCCAAGAAGTCAAAATAGATCAACAAGAAATCGTTGACTTATTTCCTCAACGCAGAGTGTGAACAAAGTCCTACGTTGATAGCTTAATTGACCTCCTTTTCGAAGTCAATGAATTTTTTTCTTTTACTTTGATTTTGTTCAAGTTGGTTCAATGAATGAAAATGCTCAATAAAGCTGGTACGTCTTACTAGCCCTTACACTCATCAAAATTATTTACTCATTAAGTTTAGAAGGCAAGAACATAGTGACGGAATATTAGCGACAGACCATATTCTGTCGCTAATTAACGACGGATTAGCTACGGATACCTCATTTTGTCGCAAAAAAAGAAACTAAAATTTTATCTCATTATATAGCGACGGATTAGCAACGAAAAATGAGTTTCGTTACTAATAATTAGCGCGAATTTTTGGCGCCTTAAATTTACTACGGTTTAGCAACGAAGAGGCGCGACAAATTTTATTTTTAATTAGCGACGGATTCAAAGAACGAAATATCCGTCGCTAGGCCTTTAATTTTTCTAGAAAAAAATATATATTTGCGGAACGGAAAATTTTGTCGCAATATTAACTATTAAAAGAAATCAATGTATTATTTAGCGACGGATTGTAAAATCCGTCGCTATTCCGTCGTTAAATGTAAAAAACAAAAGATATCTCCTAGCTAGGTTACGCATTCTTTCATTTCCAACACAGTAGCCAACACGGATAGAGAGATAGACTGTGCGAAATTGGTAACATAGAGAGAGAGAGCACAACATAGATCAAAATAATGTGAATCTAGGGTTTACATTGTGTTTTTCTCTTCTTCTACTGCAATTTTTATCTAAAGGAAAGGTATGTTTTGATTTTTGTATGTGTTATGGGCGCTTTCTTTCTTCTTTACCTCCTTCTTTGTGTTTTCGACATTAAATCTAAAACGAAATTAAGATATCTGTGTTTTCTTGCTTATTATCTAAATGACGAGTGTTTTAAGTGTTTTTTTTGGCTAAAATCGAAGTTGGGTGTGTTGAAAACTTGTTGGGTTTATAATTTATTTGGAGGTTAAGTATTGGGAATCTCTATTTGGGCGAAAATCGATGAAAATGGAAATTCGGCCTTTGTTTGTGCTAAATCTTGTAGGATAATATTATTTGGTGGTTAAAGTTTGTTTTAATTTATTGCATGTCGAGAAAAAGCTTGAAGAACTCAACATTCTTTATATAATCCGTGATTTGAAATCGGTGTTAGTGAACTCGGGTTTCTTACTCGATTTTTTTTGTTTCGGTTTCGGTTTTGTTAATTTCGGTTTGTCATTTTTTTTTTAACTAAAAGGTGAATGATATGGTCTGTTCACTAAGTTATTTCAGCTTGTTCTTCCATTTAGAGGTCATTCGGTTGTATTAATGATATGAAGACGAACATTAATTTGATTGCTCTTTTTATGTCAACATTAATAGGAACATGAATAATCTAGAGCGTGATTGGATGTACAATAGGTTGGATGGCCGAGGGGTATAAATTCTAGCTTTGTAACCGGTGTAGATAATTTTATCCAATTTGCACTTTCTCAACGAAATTACATGAGCGGTAACAAGGTTAGATGTCCATGTAAAAAATGTCACAACATTAAATACATGGATGTTGAAATCGTTGAATATCACCTTTTTAATTTTGGATTTGTTGAGGACTATTTTGTTTGGGAGTATCAAGGGAAAAAGATGTGATCGGTGAGATAGCTTCGGTAATGATTTGCATGATGGTTATCAACTTTGAATCGGGATTCGATGATCCATACCGACAAATGGTCTTGGATGCGAAAATTGGACCCAACTTTGGTCGGGTTCGAGTTCGCAATCTTATAGCAATATTGAAGTTGATTCTTCTCATCCTTATAAACCTTTAATGGAGGAGGAGCCTAATCCTTCAATGGAGGAGGAGCCTAATCCCGAGTCCCAAAGATTTTACAATTTGCTACAAGTCGCTCGATGAAAAATTATATCCCGGTTCTTCTCTCTCTCAACTTGCAGTAGTCTCCAGAATGTTAAATATTAAAATGGAGAATACTTTGTCACAGAGAGGTTATAACCAAATGATACAATTGTTGAAAGACGCTTTACCTGAAGATAACAAAGTGCTTGATAGCTATTATCAAACTAAGAAACTAGTGCGTAGTTTGGGTTTGCCAGTTGAAAAAATTGATTGTTGTGATTCAGGATGTATGTTGTATTGGGGTGATGATGAACACCTTACATCTTGTAAATTCGTGGTAACCGGAGGTATAAGCGTCGTGTCGGCTCTCGTAAGAGGAAATTGGTCCCTTACAAGAAAATGTATTATTTTCCTTTGATTCCTAGATTGAAAAGATTATATGCATCCCATGCTACGGTACCGACATGAGATGGCATCATGAGCATACACAAGAGGATGGGGTAATGCGTCATCCATCGGACTCGAGGCTTGGAAGAACTTCAATGAAACTCATTCTTTTTTTCTTCGAACCAAGGAATGTAAGGTTAGGGTTATGTATCGATGGTTTCCAACCGTTTAGTCAATCTAGGAGGAAATACTCTTCGTGGCCAGTGATTGTCACCCCATACAATTTGCCTCCAGGAATGTGTATGAAAGAGGCATATATGTTCTTAACTGTCATTGTTCCTGGGCCAAACAATCCCAAACATAAAATTGATGTTTATCTGCAACCTCTAATAAAGGAATTGACTTTGTTGTGGGAGACAGGTGTAGAAGCATTTGACATCTCGAAAAATCAAAACTTTCAGCGAGGGCGCTTTGATGTGGACAATCGGTGACTTCCCAAAGATATTCTATGTTATCGGGATGCATCTTTTGCGGGCAAGTTAGCATGTCCTTATTGTATGGAGGAAACACAATCCTTTAGATTACAACATGGCAGAAAACATCTTGGTTTGATAGTCATAGAATGTTCCTTGACCAACATCATCCTTTTAGGAGAGATCGTAAAAACTTTCTCAAAGGTAAGATCACAAAAGACTATCACCACTCTATAGAACGGGAGAGGAAATTTTGAACCAAATTTGTGACTTGGGGATAAGGAAAGTAACGAGAGTTAGATGCACGGGAAGTTAATCAGAGAATATGTAAGTCTTGTGGATGGAAAAAGCGAAGCATATTTTGGGATTTGCCTTATTGGAGTTCTAACATGATTCGACATAATCTTGACGTCATGCATATTGAAAAAAATGTCTTTGATAATGTATTTAATACAATTCTTAATATTGATAACAAAACCAAAGACAATCTACAATCACGTCAAGATATGGTAAATTCATGATCGACCACAGTTGGCAAAGGACACTAGTGGAAAATATCCAAAAGCTATATATACAATAGCTAAGGAAGAAAGAGTTATCTTGTTCAATTGGGTGAAGGGTTTGAAGTTTCCAGATGGATATGTTTCGAATTTGGGTAGATGTCCAGACACAAACGCGAAAAGATTATTTGGCATGAAAAGTCATGATTGCCATGTGTTCATGCAACGACTAATGCCTATTGCTTTTCGTGAACCTGCTTCCCGATAATGTGTGGCAAGCACTTACGGAATTGAGCTTATTTTTTAAAGATCTTACTTCGACCACTCTACGAGTGGATGACATGGAAAGATTAGAGGCGACATCCCGCAAATCTTGTGTAAGTTAGAACGTATATTTCCCCACAGGTTCTTTGACTCAATGGAACATTTGCACAAGCACACCATATGAAGCAAAGATTCTTGGACACATACAATATCGATGGATGTATCCTTTTGAAAGGTAAATTTGAAACTTTATGTTCAAATTGTGACAAGTATGCTAAACATAACTTTTCTAATATAACGGTCCATCCATTTATGTATTTAGGTACCTCGGAACTCTTAAAAGAATGATTGGGAATAAAGCTAGTGTTGAGGGTTCCATTTGTGAAGCATACTTGATGAAGGAGTCAACACATTTGTTTTCTCATTATTTTGAACCTCATGTCATGATGACACGTAATCACGATGTGGACCGTAATGATGATGGTGGTCTTGTAGAAGATCTTGAAGGAAATTTATCAATATTCACCCATCCCGGTCGACTATGGGGAGAAGCAAAAAGAGGAATTTATCCCTTGAAGAAATCAAGGCTGCCCAAACTTACATTTTACTAAATTGTAAAGAGGTTGAACCGTTTGTGAGGTAACATTTGAATGTTAAACTCAATTATTATTATAAATGTCTCCATATATATCATGACTTTCTATTGAACTTAATTTGTTGCAATGAAGTATGTATGTGCAACGTACGCAAGAGAATTCCCGAATATATCTCAAGGTCAAATAGATGAGAGCCTTGAAGCATATTTCTCTATATGGTTCAAGGAATATGTAAGTTTCAACAATCATTAATTTTTATACAATATGTTATTAAATTCTCAAAATTTAACTAAGTCTTACATTTTTCCAAATAGGTCCGTCGCAACCATATTGAGAATAAATTCTTGCGTAGTCTTGCTCATGGACCACTAATAGGCGCTACATGTCATTCTCTATTTTACTAATGGATACAAATTTCACACGAGCGGTCATGGTAGCGCAAGATCAACAATGAACGGTGGAGTTTGTATCTCGGATCCAAATTTTGGTGATTACTATGGACGGATAAAAGAGATTATACAAGTGGAATTTCGTGAAGATCCTTTAAAGCAACCGTGTTATTCAACGTGAATGGTTTGATCCAACTATGGATGTTGGTGTTAAAAAGCATAATCAGTACAAATTGGTTGATGTTAATCATCGTCGCCGATATAAAAAATATGAACCTTTTATTCTTGCGATGCAAGCAACTCAAGTGTGTTATGTGTCGTATCCTAGCAAGAAAAAGGATAAGGATGATTGGGTCGCCGTGTTGAAAGTCAAACCTCGAAATGTTGTTGAATTAGCCGATGAGGAAGTAATGGTGACGGCTCAGGATTTGAATGTTCCATTCCAAGTTGAAGAAGTTGAAGTCCACGAGATAGATATGAATGTTTCGATTGATGAAAATATACTCTTATATGATCCAAACGGGAATCCAATTGTAATGGATGAACCCATCGATGATAGGTTATTGCCGAGCATCATGAAATCCAAAATGAATCTACGAAGAAGAGTTTGAAGCTCAAGAAGAGTATGAAACTCAAGAAGAAGAGTATGAAACGAGAGGAAACTACGGAGGATGAGGAAGAGTTCGAAGAATGAACAGATAGTGACTAATGCTTAGTAACATGTGTTGTTGTATCTTTAATGTATTTTGCTTAAGATTTGGGTGTAAAAATTTTCTGATGGATGGTTGAGTGTTTTGATTTGCACCACGCTTTTCTTTATTGTTTTCTTTAACCTATTTTACCACTTTCATCATTACTTACCGAATCTTGTAGTGTACTATGCGACTATGTTGTTTGATAAATGCCATTATAGTTTTAGTTCAACCTTTGATAGAATCCTCCTGATGTTATTTATATTACAGATACGTAGTGGACAGCTGGTCAGAATTCATTGACGTGCTACTCATTGAAGGTTCTGCATTTTAGCTGTTGTTGTTGAGGTATTGTTGCCTGTATTGAAGTTCTTCTCACTTAAGTTTATTTATCTCCTCTCTCTCTGTCTGTACAAGAACTTGACTATTGATTTGTATAAAATGATAAATAGCAGTTGTTGATGACAAAGAATGCTACATTTTTTCTACAATCCGATGAGCAAGTATGGCCAAAATTGAATTTGATGAAAACTACGCTTGTGTTGTCATGTATTACGCATTTTCTCCAATTTCGCAAACCGTTAACTCATCATGTGTGTCATACCATGTGATTCCGTTGTCATGATTACTTGTTGTGGTGTTAATATCTTCTTGGAAGGCAGTAATGCCTAGATTCTCATCAATGTATCAAATTGCGATGTGACAGTAAACTTGTAGATTAAAATGCGAGATTTGCTATCCGCCTTTGACTAGTCTTAAAGGGAAAGTGTG
The DNA here is from genome assembly GCF_029784015.1 of Lycium ferocissimum. Lineage (NCBI taxonomy): Eukaryota > Viridiplantae > Streptophyta > Magnoliopsida > Solanales > Solanaceae > Lycium > Lycium ferocissimum. The sequence continues at coordinate 25,542,269 of NC_081352.1, forward strand.
CCCTCTCGGAAAGACGGCAGACTTTTAGTTATGCTATCATAACATCAAAAGTAGGATCAACTGAGGGGCGGGACACTTTTAGTTGTTGTGTTAAGTAAAAGTTAGCCCCGAGGGAAAAAAATGGCGACTTTTAGTTGTGTTAAGTAAAAGTACGGAGGGGCGGTCCCACTTTTAGTTGTGTCTAAGTAAAAGTGATACGCCTTCATGGTCTTTTAGTTGTGTTTAAAAAGTTGTACTGCCGGAGGGCGGACTTTTAGTTGATGTTAAGTAAAAGTACGTTCTTGTGAGGGGGGCTTTTTAGCAATCTGTGTTAATAAAGTTTCGGGGAGGGGGGCCTTTTGTAACAAATGTGATAAATCATGTTAATCAAAGTTAAGCCACAGGGAATTTCTCCATGACTTTTAGTTGTGTTAAGTAAAAGTCGACATTGCCGGAGGGCGGCACTTTTAGTTGTGTTTAAGGGGAAAAGTACAACGCCGGAGGGCGGACTTTTAGTTGTGTTAAGTAAAAGGTCGTGCTTCAATTTCGCAGGGCGGTCTTTTAGTTGTGTTTAACTAAAAGCAGGTCCAAACGTAATCGCCATCGGCTGAGTTTAACCTTGCCAAGGGGATCCAGCGGATTTTTAGTTACCAGTGTTAAGTCTCTCCACCTCACCACCCTTGTGTCTCCATGTTGAATCATACGTAGGGCAAGAAACACCACTTTTATTTTTGTTTAACATCATGCCATTTTCTTTCCTAGCCACCTCGAGGGGGCGTGTCTTTTAGTTGTGTTAATATAAAAGTACGGCTGATGTCCTTCATGTGCTCTTTGACTTTTAGTTGTGTTTAAGTAAAAGTCACGCGGGAGGGGCGGACTTTTAGTTTTTTTTTTTTTTTTTCTCGTAAAGCAAACCACATACACCAGGGGGCGGACTTTTTCTCTCCACCTCACCAAATGTTTAATTAAATCACCCCAACAAATAAAAGTCACCAAACCAAAGCTCGGAGGGGGCAGACTTTTAGTTGTGTTTAAGTAAAAGTCTGCCGAAGGGGGCAGACTTTGCCTTATATATATATATATATATATATTTTTTTTTTTTTTTTTTTACTTTTCAAGGTAAACTTTTAGTTATGCCTTAACTAAAAAGTATGCCCCAAAGACATAACTAAAAGTATGCCCATAATGCGAAAGTTTTCCTTAAGGCATAACTTAAACTTTGCCTTATAAGGTAAAGTCTATGCATTAAGGAAAAGTTCTTGCCTTATAGGGTGCTCAAGTTTGCAACAATTTTTGCTGGTCTTGTAAGCTGGTGTTAGTTTTTTGCTACAGTTTTGTTAAGCTGTTGCTGGATCTATGTTGCTGTCTTTGTTGAAGTTGGTACAGAAATTAGGCTTTCTCGTAACTGTGCTACTGCTGCCACAGAAGTTGATCTCTATAGATTGTGATTTAAAACTGCAACTTAGTGTTGTTATTTGGATATTTTGACAGTCATGCTTTGGATTTAACCATGTCCACATTTTTTTTGTAGATATGGCTCGAGGCAGAGGTCGAGGTAGCGGAGGTCGTGTAGGAAAGTCCTCATTAAGGTGTGATTCTACTGGTCGTGCAAACATGCCTACCATTCCCATTCCCACCACAGTTAGTCCTCAACAAGGTGGTACGAGTTCCATAGGTGGGCCAGATCCTATAAACCAAGTTCAAACTTTACGTACGCCACCGGTTCAAGCCTCGTGTCCGTTTATTATCGCTCTCATAATAGAAACTATAAATTGTAGGTTTGCTTGTGTAACAAGTCGTTGCATTTTGTAAATCAAGCTGCAGATTTTGTAAATCATGATTAGTCATATTTGTAGACTTGCAAACAGCTTGTATAAAAACCTCTTTACTGATGGTTGCTTTAATTTCCTTACGTCAAAGGTCGAGGTAGTCCTCAACAAGGTGGTAGGAGTTCCATAGGTGGGCCAGATCCTATAAACCAAGTTCAAACTTTACGTACGCCACCGGTTCAAGCCTCGGTGTCCGTTTATTACCGCTCTCATAATAGAAACTATAAATTGTAGGTTTGCTTGTGTAACAAGTCGCATTTTGTAAATCAAGTCGCAGATTTTGTAAATCATGATTAGTCATATTTGTAGACTTGCAAACAAACTTTTGTATAAAAACCTCTTTACTCGATGGTTGCTTTAATTTCCTCACGTCCACATTTTTTTGTAGATATCGCTCGAGGAAAAGGTCGAGGTAGTCCTCAACAAGGTGGTACGAGTTCCATAGGTGGGCCGTATTCTATAAACCATGTTCAAACTTTAGGTACGCCACCGGTTCAAGCGTCGATCACGGTAGTAACCCAACCATCCCCGAATTATCTCCCATTACACCCGATCCGAGCGGCCCAAGAGATGAGGGTACATCAAACCGAGCAACACCGTCAGCGAAAGAAGAGTCCAAAGAGTCGTCGTAGGCAAATGGACACTTACACTTGTTACTCTTACTCCCGCAGGTTAGTCCATGCTTGTATTTTTTTTTATATATAAATTTGTGGTAGGCCTTGAAATAATATTTTCAAATTTATGCAGTTGGAACCTTCTAAAGAATGCTCTAATACCATATCCGCATCTTTCAAAAATCAACTTGATCCCAATGGAATCAATTGGAAAGGTGTCTCGAAGATACTAGAAATTTTTATTTTGGGGAATTCAAGGTATAACTTTCATCATAATTCGTTTTATAAGTGTATTAGCTTTTATAGTTAGGATACTAATAATATTAGTTTATAAACTCGTTTTCGAAGACATACCATTGGGACTCTTCGATTCCCGAGAGTGTAATAAAAAAACATTGGAATACTAAGGCAAAGAACAAAGTATAGGAATTTCATTAGCAAAATTAAACAAAAAAGGATTAAGCCGGATTATGTGTCCGATAATGTGTGGGAACGCCGGTTGCAACTTTGGGCGGATCCTAAGTGTGTCGAAAAGTCGGAGATAAATGCAAAGAATCGTTGTGAGGGAAAGAAGTTGCGGACTCACACGGGTGGCTCTATCCGCATTGGGGAGCATCGCAAGAGACTTGTAAGTATATATATTTCTTTTCATACACTCTTAAATTTTTTATATTTACTACTTGAAAAATACTACTTGAAAATTGTTTTTTCAAGGTGTTTTTGCGCTCTTGATTCTCGTTTACCTAGGTATATATATTGCTATTTTCTTGATTACTATGTTATTGTCTTTCTTGAATTATTTAGATTTTTCTATTGTCAAGTTATACTGCTATTGTTCTTGGTGTAATTTTCTCGAAATGAGTAACTTTTTGCATAGTCGTTACAAAGGGTCGAGATCCAACACCAGGTGAGGTACATTTGCATGTCCATACACATGATCATGATGGAGAATCTTTTGTTGATGAGCGTGCCCGAGCTGTCCATGTAAGTTCAAAATTTTATAATTTCAGAATTAAACTAATGACTCGTAAAGGTGTGGTAAACTAATTTCAGAATTTCAGAATTAATGGAGAATCTTTTTACCTAGCTGCTGTAAACAGCAAGGTTTTGCCGACGTCTCGTAAAGGTGTGGTTAATGATAACTAAAGACTGTGTTTAGCATAAAGACTGGTATGATGGTTGTGATATGTTTGTAAAGCAATGTAGGATCCTATATTAAGATGTGAAGCATACATTATGAATCCTGTTAGATAGTCTGGTGTTCTTTAAATAAATATACGACTAAGTTGCTTAGTGGTTATTATTATATATCAAACGAAACCAATCAAATTGTACAAGTAACATCACAAAATAAAAGCACAACAATAAACAAATTCTATGCTATGAATCATTGCCCAAAGACCTATCACTATATGAACTTGGTTTGCTTCCATGCATTTGTTTGTCGTTAACCACAAACCAAAGTTGTCATCAAACCAAATTTCAATATGTAAGTGCTTCTTGTTCCTCTCAGTAGTTGTAATGCTATGTAGTTTTGTATTACTATATGTGTCAAACTTAGCCAGATATTGCAAGTTTTCAATAGGAATGAGCATAGCTAATACTGCCCATTAAAAACCATACAATAGCAAGCACTTGGTTAGGAATATGGCTAAGGTTGGGAATATGAAACTTATCCATGTTGATAAGCCTTCTTCCAAAGATTGGTAGTTCCGAAAAATGACTGAACTCAACTTCACTTTGATACTTCTCACCAATTTTCTGAAAGTCTCTTCCTTTTCCTCTCGAAAATTCCTTATTTGCCAATTGAATTTTCATTTCTTCTCTCTTTTTCTTGAGCTCATTGATGGCTACCAGCTTCTTAGCATGCTCCTTTTGCTCGTTTTGCAAGCTTTGACTTCTTTTTCTTACCTCGAAGCACGTGAACCATGAAGCATGATCCTTTGCTTAACTTGTGAAAGAAATCCCGGATATAAATGAATAGAAATCGCTTAGGATGTTGTTAAGACCGATGAACCGATGAGCATAAAGACCGTGTTTAGCATAATTGTGCGCTTAATTGATGTTCGTCGTTCCCCGTCGACTCGCAAGAAGAACAAGTGCCGCATTTATGCAACCTTGTGCTCGTTAGTCCGTATTACTTGTACACCAACGAAAAATGGATAAATATCTCATTTTTTATCTTTGGAATTCATTTCTCTTTTTATTTGGTAAAATTGAATGGTTAGTATTCTTGATGTTTTAATTTAACTAATTATTACAGAAAGATATCAAGAAATATTACGGAAAAATCACAAATCGTACCGATATTGATCAATGTGAAGCATATTACGAAGTCGCCGGGGAACAAGGAAGAGAAGAATATATGGTCTTGGATCTCAAGCACAAAGTTATTATGGGCCAAATCTTTGCGTCAATTTTACCTTTAATGCTTCAAAGACGCGTTAAAGACCTTCAACTTCTCAATCAAAGACCTACAGAAAATACGGAGGAGTTAGTGATGCGATTGATTCCTACATCGATCGATCGCTTGCTTCCTTTATTTATCGAGAAGGCACGCGGAGTGATTTCTTCACCATCACATCATCCAAATACTCCCGTCGACAAACCATCGGGCCAGACACCCATAGTGCCTCCTCCTACTACCGCCAACATCGACGATGTTGATCCTTTAGTTTCGATGGTGATCGTAGTCCTTCACCCATGCATTAGTTTTTTATGTTATCCGCTTTTTTGTTGGAAAGAACAAACTTATGCACTAACAATACTTGATGGATGTGTGGGTTCTTTTGGTAGTTGATAGCTTGGTGTTGTCGGTGTTTTGGACTTAACGATTGAGATTTCGCTATCTATTTTGAACTTTTTTTATAAATATTATTTTATGTGAATGTCGCTTATTTTTAAGGGTATTTATTAATTTGTATTTAGTATGTTTCAACAGTGCGTATTTAAAAAAAAAAAGAAAAATATTTGTGACAGATTTGCGACGGATTTTGGTCGTTGCTAGAGGGACAAATATTCTATTGTCGCTAAATGCGCAGCACAAATAATTCAATATTTTGCGACGGAATAGCGACAATGGTTTTCGTCGCTAATTTACTAAAACGACGAAATGAAATATGAAATTAGTCACGAATTTATAACAATAGCAACAAAAATAATCCGTTGCTATAATGTGCAACGGATCTCATACGTCGCTACTCGTCGCTAAGTTTGCAACGGATTTCAATTTTCCGTCGCTAATAGGTTAGCAACGCGCAAAATCGTAATGTACGCCATTCCGTCGCTAATCCGTCGCAACACATGTTTAGCGACAGATATATGCTGATTAGCGACGGAGTACGTCCGTCACTAAACGCTGTTTTTTTAGTAGTGGAATGATAAGCATTCGGGCCTCTAAAGCAAGATTAAAGTGTCCTCATGGATAAGAAGACCTAAAAAAAAAAAAAAGGTTACCGTTGAATACTTTTAATGATATGAGGCCTTTTGGAGAAAATTATGTCGGCTTGGTCCAAAGCAAACAATATCACACCCATGTTAAAAATTCATTTGGGTTGTTTTAGCAAAAGAGGAATCACACGTAGACTTGGTAACTTTTATCCCATTTCTATATGTGTATTAAGAAATTTCCTTAATATTTATAAATATTTAAACATGATCTTACCTTTTAAAAAAAAGATAGTTGGTTAACTGGCCATGGATATTTTGTGCCCGATTATTATTCTATTTTAATGTAAGCCTCTGAGATCACTATAGGAACCTACAAATTTCAAATTCTGAATCTGACTCTGTATCCAATTGCAACCCAATGAATGCTTCTGATTTTAGTCTGTTTCATTTCTTATTAAGTAAACACAATTGTTGCTTTCTTTTCTTTTATTGGCTTAAAAAAACATAGAGCTAAGTATGTATTATTACTTGAGAATGATATTGATTGTCCCTACTTTTTTCGTTTAAAAACTAATAGATGATATAAACGTTAGACACCAATGCTCAGGAGGGCATAAGTTATTCTACTATACTCGGGTAGAAAGAGAGACAGAATGATTTCAAACATTTAGGGTTAAAGGCTAGATTAGATTAGTATTTTTTGAATATAATGAATTTTTTTTTTCATAATCGAAAACGGATAATGCAAAACTAAATAGGAAAACCAATAGTCAGCTTACATATGCTAAAGAAGAAAATTTAGGGGAAACAAACCTTGTATATGCATTCTTAGGAGAAGACATGATTAGTATCCTCCCTTTAATTTGGTAGCCGCACAACGTGCAGTTTTTTTTTTTTTTTTTTTTTTTTTTTTTTTTCCACGAACTTAATGTTATTGGCGTATAGGCATCAGGCATGATTCATGAGTAACCATATGATCCAAAAACATGTCCTATCTTATAAGCATGGCATTAAAAACTTGAAAGCGAAATCATTATCACTATTAAAAATAGTCACAAAACCGACCTCCAAAAGAAGTCACAAAAAATAGACTTCTGGAGATCGATTTTTCCAAGAATTTTTTTTTTAAAAGAAACCGATCTCTGGGTTTGATTTTTTTAGCGCCAAAAACCAGAAAAGTACAACCCACCAGAGGTATCTTTTTTTTTTTTTTTTTTTTTTTTTTGAAAAAATTAAAAACATTATTTCACAAAACCCAACCTCCAGAGGTTGGGTTTTTTTTTTTAAAAAAAAAAGTAATAAAAGAAACCGATCTCTATAGATCGATTTTTGCGAGAAAAGAAAAGTATAAATAAGAAAATTAAAATCTTAAACCAACAAGCACCGATAGTCTAGTGATAACTAGAAATGTATCCTACAACGGTAAAGATGGGGTTCAATCTCCAGATGGTGTCGGTTTTCAGTGGCTTTTTAGGAGTGTATACAACCTTCCTTTTCCATAATATTATTACTAGCAAAGACCATATTGGGATTGAGAGAAAACCAGGAAGAGGTCAGAAAAGATCAACGAGTTTTAGAGTCTTTAAATAAATAATAAAAGAATATGAGGTTGACAAGTGGATTTTTTTTTGTGCTCTCAAGATCAATGTGTTCATTGGAGGATTTCACACTTCATTAAATTTGGATGTTTTCCTCCAAAACAGCAACTTTTTATGACCAATAGTATGGGGCTATTATATATTCAACAGAAGCGCACACACTGACAAGTAGGGTTGTCTTTTTTCATATTTTATCTAATATTTTATCTGTTCAATTTTTTTATTAGTCCATTTAAAAATTACAGAGTGACTTCGTTTTCACATTTAGAAACACACCCCATGCTAAACAATTGCACTATTTATGACCATGTCAATTGATTGGAATTCTTATTGTCTACGATTAAGGATAAATTTCGATTATTTCACTTTTGACTAATTAGACATTTAAGATTATAGTCTTGAGAGGTATAAGTATAGAGCTAAATGCAAATGCATAACCTGTTTCTTTGTATTGATCCTGCACTATAAAAATTAACTGCAATTAAATACGAATTCCATCGCCAATCTATGATAAAATTGCTCATATCTAACAATTTTCTTTATCATTTATCACTAATTTATCGCTAAATAGAATTAAGAACAGATTTGTTGTTTAGCTAAAAAATTATCTATCGCTAATTCTAAATTCTTTACCAGTGGTTTATTTTATAACCATAATCAAGTAAACATATAAAACAAAAAGAATAAGTGTCACCATTACATCAAGATCGTGATTTTAAACTCACCACCTAACCAGAAAAAGATCGCTAAAGCACTATCCACATTTTAAGCCTGACATGACACGAATTTACAAAGAATATTTTTATCTTTTAACTTTTACTTATTTATTCAGTAAAATTAATTTTTACTATAAATTTATGACAACAATTATTTGATCATTTTTTCCCATTTTCTTTACTATCGCGCGAAACACGAGCAAATTAACTAGTTAAACTACTAATCCAAAGAAAAAAACGTATGATGACATCCGTTATTAATGACGTATTACATCAATTAACTATGATTAAGCGATAAATTAATGTAGTAATATATACTCCATTAATCCCCGTTTATGTGATCTCATTCTTTTTTAATTTGTTCCAAGAAATTGATCTCTTTTTGAATAAAAATAATTTAACTTAAATTTTCTACTTTATTCTAACTGACAGTTTTTTTATATTTCTACTTTATTCTAACTGACAGTTTTTTTATAGATCTACAAATATTATAGCACGTCCGAAAAATGGTTGAAGTAATTTTGATTAATGATGATTAAGTGATAAAAGTGTATATTAAATACACTCAATATATCTTTATTGGCTTGGTGTAAACATTATGTATAATATAATAAACCTTTTATCAATGATTTGCAGGAGTAATTCGAAAACATATACGAAATGGAGAAGATTTGTGGAGGAGGCCACTTTCAAGTTTCAATTGCGAATAAGGCCACTCAATTTTTTTTTCCAATTATCTTTCAGTATTAGGGTTTAGAAAAAGGGAAATGGGGTATATTTCATAATATTAAAAAGTTTGGAGGTTTTAAGTTATACACTTAAGTCCCTGTGACTTGTAATAAAATATACATATATATATATAGGCCTCTCTCTTTCTCCTAAAATATGCATAAGTCCCCTCCTCTCTCTTCACTCTCTTCTCTATCAAGACCAATCTCTCTAGTCGATTTTTCTTCTCTCTGAAGCCCAGAAGCTCTCCAATCATCGTCCTCAGGTATGTTAATTATTTTGCATCAGTGGCGAAGCATTTTAAGATCCATATTGCCTATTTAAAAGTATGATTTGATTAATTTTTTTTCCGATCTTGATAAAAGCCCAGTGTTCATAAAGTTCTGCTTTTTTTTTAAATCTTTGAAGTTTTGCCTGCTTTTCCGTCGAAATGTGTGTTAATTATACTTATTTTGCTTGTTTCAATCTTTCTTTTTGTGTTTTTGCTTTTTGTAAATTATGGTCTATTAATAGACTTTTGGTCGATTATTCTTATTCCCTATCTAAAAAACAGGCCAAATAAAGTCCCTATTTGAGGATGGCTCAGATACAACTGCCACGTCCCTGTTCAGATACATATGGTTCAGATACATGGTTCAGATACAGTTGAGAGTTGAGAGTGATGATTCTTATATCGTGGTTCAACAAAGTCTGTATTATTTATATATAGATTGTATAAATGCCTAGGTGTAGAGGAAGAAGAGGAAAAATACTTCCCCGTTATGGTGATATGGTTCAAACCCGTTCTACTGCGGATCGTAAGGATAAAAAAAGAAGAGGTGAAGAAGTTAGCCGAGATGTTAAAAGAAAAAGAAGTGCAGAAGCTGAGGGTGAGTCCTACTGAGAGTCCCTTGTTGAGTGTAGTGTTGATGGTGATGAAGGAGATAGAGTTGATAGTAGAGTTGAGAATGATGGTTATGTATCTGAGAATGGAGGTGTTTGATCAAGAAAGATAATAGAGGAGTTTGATCAAGAAAAGAGACAATGGAGGAATTTGTTCAAGAAAAAGACAATGGAGGAGTTTGAACTTTTGGTCGGTTTTATATAGGGAAGTATGTATTGTTATGGTTGTAAATATAAGAAGTTTTTGTTTTATTACCGTTGTAGAGAAATTTGTGCTCGGTCAGTCGAAATAAAGTCGGGTGTGTTGGGTCAGTTATAAGCCAAACCGGAAATAAAACACCTTAGTTTATAATAACTCGGTGCTTAGGACAATTTTAGACCATTTTGGTCGATGATAAACTAGAGAAATAAAGGCGAACGGTGGAATGAAAAGCATGCTGAATTTGCACTAGCCTAATGGAGAAAAAAAAAACCCAAACCCCAAAACCCAAATTGCACAAATCTAAAGGATCGTGGATAGGTATACCATACATCGACCATCGTCAATAGCTAATAATTATCATTTAGGCTCGACTTCACGCATGATCAATAATTATCCACATGTTATATATAGACCAAGGACAATATTTGTCTAAAAATCTATAAATAAAAGGACATTCCACTCCACTATTTAAACATTATAATAGCACTTTAATACATTATATGAGAGTCCCCATCCATTGAGCACATGATCATTTTAAGACAAGTAATGATACTTAAAAGGCCAATATTTGTCTAAAAAAGTCATAAATAAATTAAAAAAAAGGATATTAAAAATTATAATAACACTTTAATACATCATAGGAGAGTCCCCATCCATTGAACACATGATCAAAATAGTTTTAGGACAAGTAATGGTACTTAAAAGGCCAATATTTGTCTAAAAAGCCATAAATAAATAAAATAAAATTAAATAAAAAAAACTTGATACTATTTAAACATTATAATAACATTTTAATATATCATATGAGAGTTCCCATCCAATAGACACATGATCCAAAGAGTTTAAGCACAAGTAATGGTTATCCTTAGAACAAGGTTGTGCTTTGAGAACAATAAGTTGTTGTCAGACTAATTGGATAGTAGTGTTACGATTACCATTATTTGTCCTAAAAACTCTTTTGATCATGTGTTAAATGGATTAAGACTCCCATATGATGTATTAAAGTGTTATTATAATGTTTAAATAGAGGTATGTCCTCTTTTTATTTTATTTTATTAATTTATGGCTTTTTTAGATAAATATTGGTCTTTTAAGTATCATTACTTGTCCTAAAACTCTTTCGATAATGTGTTAAATGAGAGGACTCTCATATGATGTATTAAAGTATTATTATAATGTTTAAACAGTGACATGTCCTTTTATTTTTATTTTTTTTATTTATTTATGGCTTTTTAAGATAAAAATTGGCCTTTTAAGCATCATTACTTGTCCTAAAACTCTTTTGATCATGTATTCAATGGATGGGGACTTTCATATGATTTATTAAAGTTCCATTATAATATTTAAATAGTGGTATGTCCTTTTTTATTTTATTTATTTATGGCTCTTTTTAGACAAATATTGGCCTTTTAAGTATCATTACTTGTCCTAACACTCTTTTGATCATGTATTTAATGGATGGGGACTCTCATATTATGTATTAAAGTGTTATTATAATTTTTAAATAGTGGTATGTCCTTTTTGAAAAAAAAAATTATTTATGGCTATTTAGACAAATATTGGCCTTTTAAGTACCATTACTTGTCCTAAAACCATTTTGATCATGTTTTTAATGGATGAGGACTCTCATATGATATATTAAAGTGTTATTATAATGTTTAAATAGTGGTATGTCCTTTTTTAAAAAAATTATTGATGGCTATTTAGACAAATATTGGTCTTTTAAGTACCATAACTTGTCCTAAAACTCTTTTGATCATGTGTTTAATGGATGTGGACTCTCATATAATGTATTAAAGTGTTATTATAATATTTAAATAACTGTATGTCCTTTTTAAAAAAAAAAAAACTATTTAGCGCTATTTAGACAAATATTGTCCTTTTAAGTATCATTACTTGTCCTAAAACTCTTTTGATCATGTGTTCAACGGATGTAGACTCTCATATGGTGTATTAAAGTGTTATTATAATATTTAAATAGTGGCATGTACTTTTATTTATTTTATTTTATTTTATTTACTTATGGCTTTTTAGACAAATATTGTCCTTGGTCTATACATAACATGTGGAAAATTATTGACCATGCGTGAAGTCGAGCCTAAATGAAAACTGTTAGCAATTGACGATAATCGGTTTATGGTATACCTATCCACGATCCCTTAGATTTGTGCAATTTGGGGTTTGGGTTTTGTGGTTTTATTTTTTTATTTTTTTGTCCGTACACTCTTTGTTATCACTATCAAGATCACCCTGTCACCTTGCTCATAGAAATCCAATTTCAACATTTTGAGGTCTCCTCCCATTCACCCATGTAATCACCACCTATTATAATATATTCTGCAATCGACGCCATAATAAATCTATAATAGACTACGGCTATGATTTATAACTGCAACGACACCATAGTAAATCGATAATAGACTACGGCTATGGTCTACGACTGCAATCGACTCCATACTAAGTCGCTGGGGACCGATTTTTCGATGAAAAGCCAAAACTTTCACCGAAAACGCGATCTGAAAAGTGGATAAAACGGGAGCTTTTAGAGGGATTTTTTTGGGGTAATTAAATGTTGGGGGTTGGGGCCAAAGTATAGTTTTCAAAACTTTGAGGCTGGAATTTGAAACAACACATCTTTGACATGTTGATGTCATAAATGGTTGCCAAAGTATCAATTTTTGAAGACTTTTGGTCTTTTGGCAAAATAACTTTTCAATATGGCCTTTTGGCTAACTCCCCCTACTAAATGTGTAAACTGGCACGTGATCAATAATTTGAAAATGGCTACTCGATCAGTACTTTATGTTACATCCCGGGTTTTCATGCGTTGGAAAGCGTGCGAGTTAAATGACATTAGACGGAAGTGAGGTTATCCCTCAAGCTTATAGGTGGTTAGGGTGATGGTACAGATGTATCGTAAGGATTAGAAGTTAAACCAATCGAAGAAAATAAGTTTCGTTGAGGTTCAAAATTTATTTGAATGAAATACGGTCCAAGCTATAATATCCCGTATTTTTGGACTAGGAAATTGAACCGTCCAACATGAGCAAATTTACCCGAGCCCGGAGAATTTGGTCATATTCAATCATGAAAATTAAGAACTCGGTGTATACAAGGAATGAAGTCCCGAAATGATTTAAGACGAAAAAATGTGACGACGATGATTGCAAATAATATTTTGTATGTACCAAAAGGGGGTATGGACTAGTGCTATATCACATGATCATGACAAATTGTATATGAAGTGTATTAAAAATGATTGCTATTTAAGTGAATTGTGATCAAGGAATTAATTAGGTGTGCAATTGGATAAATATTGAATTAATGGAAGACATGGAGATAATTAGTGATTATGTGGTATATGTATTAAAAGGACGCATGGTCTATGGAAATAAACAAACTGGTGACAATTATCTTAGGGACATCTAGTGGTGACACATGGCAATTAAGGTGTCAAGTTGGAAGTAAAGGAATAAGAGAAGGGATTTCATTAGTTATCTCTTAATTAACTCTTTTGCTACTATTGTTTTTTTGGAGAATAACGTCAGAAAGAGGAGACCAGCAATACATACATCTGTATAAACATATATATACTTATACGATCTTCTAGAGGGAAATTCATACGCGGAAGGAAAATACGAAGAAACATAGCAGGCGTTGCTCTCAACTTGGATCTCGTTGTTCCGCTTTTGTCACACGGACTTTCTTTGAAGTGAAATAAAGTGGAAGAAGAGTAGTTATGGATACATAAGGTAAGAATTCTCCTATTCTTGATATATTTAAATTCGTCTAGGTCATACTTAAATTGTCGGGTGAGAATTATGAAAATTATACCGTAAATCGAATTTGATGTTGTTTGTTGGCTTATGGGCTGTTTGTTGGACTATTTTTTGGGTTATGTAGACGTTGGTATGGATGGGAATTATGGTAAATAGCATGAATAAGATGTTCTTGAGGTTGTTGTATATGTCTATGTGTTTATGAAGAGAATCGATGGAAGATTTTTCTATATAGATTTGGACTAAAACTCAAGGAAAGAGATTTCATGTTCTTGAATTAATTAAAAAGGGATTGTGGCATAATTCTTACTTGGTTTGATATGTAAACTTGTATGTACGATTGTTGTTGATGTTGTTACCATTGATTGGGAGTTGTTTGAAGTTGGATCGGAGTAGGTAACATCGGGAAAATGCTGCCCGAATTTACGAAAGTTGGTTACGAACCTAAAGAAGTATTGTACGAACTCTTTGCAAGTTGTTTACGGTTTCCTTTACCTTGATTGTAGATTGGCCAGTGTTGGAAGCATAGGTTGAGTTAAATGGTAAGCGACAAAGGTTTGTAAAGCTATCCCTTCTTTCTTTTTGGCATGAATTACATAAAACGAGCGGACGATGAGCGTACATAATTCCAATGAACTCTAGTTCTCAGTACTTGACATGATAGTTGTCTTTGATTCTCCAGTGTTGGTTCATTCTAATTATTCTATTGAGTCTCAGATGATGATTTAATTTGTATATGGTTGCTCCTGATATTCTATTCGTGCATAACGTTATTACATCATTTCACCGAGTCCCGGGCCGGGTATGTATTCATGCACAGTTTCATTGCATTGTTCACCGAGTCCCTCACTAGAGGGTCGGGTACGGTATATATATATATACATACATATATAGATGATTATTTCACCGAGACCTTCACTAGAGGGCCTGGTGCGGTATATATGTATATGACTTCATTCACCGAGTCCCATAATGGGCCGGGTACGGTATATTATATAGGTAGGCATGACTCTCATCTCATAAGGCACAGGTGCATTGGTATCTTTGATTATCATACTTGTCTCCTACCATCTTTTACTCAGTTATGATCTTCTTTATTGTATTTCATGCTTTATATACTCAGTACATTTTTCGTACTGACCCCCTTTCTTCGGGGGCTGCATTTCATGCCCGTAGGTACAAACACTCAGTTTGGTGATCCTCCAGCCTAGGACTCCTGCTCAACTGTGTGGAGAGCTCCATTGTTCCGAAGCCTAAGTCATTTTTGTACAGATTCTTTGATATAGACTTATGCATATCCAGTGGTACGATGGGGCCCTGTCCCGTCATATTTCACCATTATACTCTTAGAGGTCTGTAGACATGTGTGGGTTGTATATAGGTTTTGGTCAGCTATCGATATGGTTCGTTTTGGATATTCCCGTATATAGTGGCAGCCTTGTCGGCTTGCATATTATGTTATGTTTTGGTTAGCTGTGACTCCTCAGGAGACAGGTTCATTATGATATATGACGTTATGAGTCTATAGCTTGCTTTTACAAATTTTCATATTGTCCTTAGTTTCAGTCTGACTATATCTAACAGGTTCGTATACGAGTGTCCAGCTCGGGCACTAGTCATGGCTCATCGGGTTGGGTCGTGACAAAAGATACAACCCGCACGTGTCTACAGACCTCTGAGAGTATAATAGTGAAATATGACAGGACAGGGCCCCGCCGTACCCCTGGATATGCATAAGTCTATATCAAAGGATCTGTACCAAAATGACTTAGGCTCCGGAACAATGGAGCTCTCCAAACAGCTGAGCAGAAGTCCTAGGCTGGAGGATCACCAAACTGAGTGTCTGTACCTGCGGGCATGAAACGCAGCCCCCGAAGAAAGGGGGTCAGTACGAAAAATGTACTGAGTATATAAAGCATGAAATACAATAAAGAAGATCATGACTGAGTAAAAGATGGCAGGAGACAAGTATGATAATCAAAGATACTAATGCACCTGTGCCTTATGAGATGAGAGTCATGCATACCTATATAATATACCGTACCCGGCCCATTATGGGACTCGGTGAATGAAGTCATATACATATATATCATACCCGACCCTCTAGTGAAAGTCTCGGTGAAATAATCATATATATATATATATATATATACCGTTCCGGGCCCTCTAGAGAGGAACTCGGTGAACAATGCAATAAAACTGTGCACGAATACATACCCGGCCCGGGACTCGGTGAAATGATGTAATAACGTTATGCACGAATAGAATATCAGGAGCAACCATATACAAATTAAATCATCATCTGAGACTCGATAGAATAATTAGAATGAACCAACACTGGAGAATCAAAGACAACTATCATGTCAAGTACTACTGAGAACTAGAATTCATTGGAATTATGTACGTTCATCGTCCGCTCGTTTTATGTAATTCATGCCAAAAAGAAAGAAGGGATAGCTTTACATACCTTTGTCGCTTACGCATTTAACTCAACCTATGCTTCCAACACTGGCCAAGGAAACTGTAAACAACTTGCAAAGAGTTCATACAATACTTCTTTAGGTTCGTAACCAACTTTCGTAAATTCGGGCAGCATTTCCCCGATGTTACCTACTCCAATCCAACTTCAAACAACTCCCAATCAATGGTAACAACATCAACAACAATCGTACATACAAGTTTACATATCAAACCAAGTAAGAATTATGCCACAATCCCTTTTCAACTAATTCAAGAACATGAAATCTCTTTCCTTGAGTTTTAGTCCAAATCTATATAGAAAAATCTTCCATCGATTCTCTTCATAAACACATAGACATATACAACAACCTCAAGAACATCTTATTCATGCTATTTACCATAATTCCCATCCATACCAACATCTACATAACCCAAAAAACAGTCCAACAAACAGCCCACAAGCCAACAAATAACATCAAATTCGATTTACGGTATAATTTTCGTAATTCTCACCCGACAATTTAACTACGACCTAGACGAATTTAAATATATCAAGAATAGGAGAATTCTTACCTTATGTATCCATAACTACTCTTCTTCCACATTATTTCACTTCAAAGAAAGTCCGTGTGACAAAAGCGGAACAACGAGATCCAAATTGAGAGCAACGCCTGCTATGTTTCTTCGTATTTTCCTTCCGCGTATGAATTTCCCTCTGGAAGATCGTATAAGTATATATATGTTTATACAGATGTACGTATTGCTGGTCTCCTCTTTTTGACGTTATTCTCCAAAAAAACAATAGTAGCAAAAGAGTTAATTAAGAGGTAACTAATGAAATCCCTTTTCTTAGTCTTTTACTTCCAACTTGACACCTTAATTGCCATGTGTCACCACTAGATGTCCCTAAGATAATTGTCACCAGTTTGTTTATTTCCATAGACCATGCGTCCTTTTAATACATATACCACATAATCACTAATTATCTCCATGTCTTGCATTAATTCAATATTTATCCAATTGCACACCTAATTAATTCCTTGATCACAATTCACTTAAATAGCAATCATTTTTAATACACTTCATATACAATTTGTCATGATCATGTGATATAGCACTAGTCCATACCCCTTTTGGTACATACAAAATAGTATTTCCAACCATTGTCGTCACATTTTTTCATCTTAAATCATTTCGGGACTTCATTCATATACACCGAGTTCTTAATTTTCATGATTGAATATGACCAAATTTCTCCGGGCTCGGGTAAATTTGCTCATGTTGACGGTTCAATTTCCTAGTCCAAAAATACGGGATATTATAGCTTCACCGTATTTCATTCAAATAAATTTTGAACCTCAACGAAACTTATTTTCTTCGATTGGTTTAACTTCTAATCCTTACGATACATCTGTACCATCACCCTAACCACCTATAAGCTTGAGGGATAACCTCGCTTTCGTCTATTGTCATTTAACTCGCACGCTTTCCAACGCATGAAAACACGAGATATAACACTTTATCGACGGTGGTCTATACATTCCTCAACATTTAACAAGTCTGCCCTCATATTAATCAATCATTAAGAATCTTAATTCATTTTAGCACATAACATACTTTGGAGACTTAACATATTTTGGAGACTGTATTAGGTAAAATTCGTACTCGGGCTGGATTCCATAACCGGGAGCTCGGAGAGGCCGGGAGGGCTTCCGCAGCTGGCATCCACTCCCACAAACTCAGGTCACATAAACGAATCTCGATTAGAGTGTTGTGTCAAGGAAGCATGTGGGAGCACAATTGAGTCACATCAGTCGAACGTTAAGGTTGAAAAGTCTTGTTTTTATTTTTATATAGATAGCTTATCATGTAAGCTAAGGCATGTTCACTTTCTCTCTTGTAACCTATCTCTTATTTTCACTCAAGGGCAATATACATCCGGGCGCATCATTTACCTTTGAACATATATTTATGTTGCTTGCTTTTATTATTTCTTTAGCTCCATTTGGTGAATCTAACTCTTGCAATCACATACACTGACCCTAAAAGGAGAGTTTTCAGGATGGGATACGACTTACTTGTCTTTAAACCCATAAAATACAAATCTCTAACTGATTATCCGTTTTCGTAGGAAACGGAACAAATAAGCGCCTGCGGGGATGACAAATTTCGTGGAGTTGTCACGATTTGCGCAGGAATTCTCCTTCCTGAAGCTCTAGAAAAATCATTTTACGTAGAAAGACATGTCTAGCGGTAACTCGAGCAATATACAAGGGCTCGAGGATGCACAGACTTCAGTGAGAGGTATGAAGGATCGGTTGGAGGTGCAAATGTCCGAGCATGAAGAAGAACCCATTAAAGATCACAGGAGCAGTAGGGATGGGACACCACGCAGGCGGCCCAGTGAGGAGCGAAGCAGAGGTGTCCCAAATGCCGACGAAGCAGAGAAACCGTGCAAGCGCGCGTTCGGAAGAACGGGTCGGGTACGATCTCAGCCTGACGGGCAAAAACCTTCTCAAAAGACAGGTTCCTTGACGAGCAAATTATTGAGGGCCACATTCAAGGCACAGAACGAGAGGATGCGATGCATGGAAAGGGCCATGACTACCATGGCTAAACATTCTTGGGTAGGGATTCCAATGTCGAATCGGAATGCGGGTAAGATCCTTACGACCCTCAAACCAAAAAGGCCGGAGTGGCGAAAGGACGGTTGGATGCATTTACTGAGGAGTTACCCAAGGTCAAAAGAGATGTGAATGAGCGAATAAGCCAAATCCTAGAAGCCCCATCCTTGAGGAAGGGCGCAAGAGCCAGAAAGTACGGTATAATGTTGCACCCATAAAATGTAGCCCCCGCTCTTGAACGAAAGGAGTTAGTATGGGTCGAGGCATGAGAATAAGAGAAATCTCCCCCTGCCCAAATAATATGGTGTTTAATGCATTAATAAATAATATTGTGGTCTCCGGAATAGCGGTGATTCCAAGGAGCGCGGTTAATATCATTTAATGGGGAGTCATTCAACAGCTGGCTGGATCGGTGCCGCCGGAAGAGCATAAAAAGAAAAACATCGTCACTCAACAACAAGTTAGGCAAGGATATTCAAGAATCAGGAAAAACGAGAAGATGGAAAGGCAGAAACCCAAATACTTACGGGTATTGTTCCACCTCTCCAGAAAAAGGTCAAGGAAGAGGTCATACAGGCGGTCGATGCGCATCGTCACAAACCGGTCGAGCCATCCCCAATCGTGATCATCCTTAGTATTTGAAATGAGGCCTAGGGAGCCTCAGAAAGCGAGGTCTATCATTCCTCCGTGGAGCATCCGGGGAGAATAAAGGTGGATCAAGTGGTGCAAAGTAAAAGGGAGGTGGCCGGACCACCAAATACTGCAAACATCGGACCACTCTACAGGTTTGAGGGGCCTATTTCCCCAGACATACACTGTACTGGCAACAAAAGGCCTCAACGTCCTCATGGATTGGGAGGCGAAATTTGATAGCAAAACGGTAAATATATGTCAAAGACATCCCCGAGATATGTTGAGTGATGTTGGCATCAAAAGGGGGAGGGTATACCTCAACCTCTGGTCCCCAGTGGCAGTCTATACAGACTTGAGGGATGGTGTGATCATCGATCGAAGAAGTGAAGCCTTCCGCAGGCTCGAACTGGCAGTTAACACGGAAATCCCTCTCGAAACGAAAACTCTAAGGAATGATGTTTGACGCAAGGGAACCCAAGTCTTCCACTCGGGAGTAACAACAAGGGATGTTCGACAACAAGAAGAGACCGCGGAAGTAGCCCCTAGTTGTTCTAGTATGATTTCCAGAATAATGTCAAAAGACGATGATGTCGAGGTGGATGATGAAGACATTGAGATGAGGAAAGAAAGCTCGGAAAAAGGGAAAAATAAGTTTGCACAAAGTAAGGGATGAAAGCATGGATGGAAAAATATGAGAATGGTCGCTCACTTATATATACATAGCCGATAGGTGTAATCATTCTCCTTAGGAAACGAAGCAACGCATCTTGTCAGGGAAACACCAATCGGCGTCTCAGAAAAAGTGCCGTCGAATAAAAGACTGGATGCATTAAATGCTGACCTGACACAACGGCTGGTCACAGGAAAAGAGGCGATATTTTATTTCTCGTTGGAATTTCGGGAAATTAGCAGATTCTTCCATTTCCCGGGCTCGTGGAAAATAAAGGGCCCGAAAAGTGGGGGACTATTTGTATTAGGTAAAATTCGTACTCAGGCTAGATTTCGTAACCGAGAGCTCGGAGAGGCCGGGAGGGCTTCCGCAACTAGCATCCACTCCCACCAACTCAAGCTACATCAACGAATCTCGATCAGAGTGTTGTAGCAAGAGAGCATGTGGGAGCACAGTTGAGTCACATCAGTTGAACGTTAGGGCTGAAAAGTCTTGTTTTTATTTCTAGATAGATAGCTTATCATGTAAGCAAAGGCATCTTCACTTCCTCTCTTGTCACCTATTTCTTATTTTCTCTCAAGGGCAATATACATCCGGGCGCATCATTTACCTTTGAACATATATTTATGTTGCTTGCTTTTATTATTTCTTTAGCTCAATTTGTTCAATCTAACTCTTGCAATAACAAACACGGACCCCGAAAGGAGAGTTTCGGCGATTGGATACGACCTACTTGTCTTTAAACCCATAAAATATAAATCTCTAACTGATTATTCGTTTTCACCGGGAAACAGAGACTATAATAATCTTTCTATAAATTTAACTCTTGCAATCGCAAACACTGACCCCCGAAAGGAGAGTTTCCGGGATTGGATACGACCTACTTGTTTTTAAGGGCATTTTACATAAATGACTACACTTTGGGGTTTAAAATTATACATAGCTACAGTTTCAATATTTACATGGCATAGCTACTGTTTTCCCGCTGTATTCATAAAATGGCTCCCTGTATTCATAAAACAGTCTCGCTGTATTCATGAATACAGTAAGTAAAAATGTATTAAACAATTCTCTTCGATGTATTCAAGTTATATGTATTCAACTCAACTGTATTCACGTCAAATGTATTCAACTCAGTTGTATTCATTTGTAGCTACTTTTACATTGTATTCACTTTACAGTATTTAAAAATCAGTGATATTCAAACAACATAAATACAAAAAGTTATTGTATTTAAATTCGATTGTATTCAATCTACATATATGCAACGAAACATATAGGGATATTCAGCTGTATTAAAAAATTCACTATATTCATTTGTGTACAAAAAAATCAGCTTCGAAATACAGGCGAAAAATACAAGGAAACATGGTATTTTACACTAGAAAAAAAAAATTGAATACACTCAAATCTGAGATACAAGAAATAAAATACACTTCGAATTCACTGTATTCATTTGTATACAAAAAGATCTCCTTCGAAATACAGACGAATAAAGTGTATTTTTCGTTCAGATTTGGACAAGAAAGTGTATTCAAAAATACAAAACACACTAAATCCGGCTAGATCTGACTGTTTCCCGTCCAAATCTGACACTGACACCACCAGATCTACGAAAACACCGCCGTCACCATCATCGTCACCAACAACCGCCGCTGTATCTTCATAATCCCGTTAACTTCGAGTTGCGCAGAAGATTTCCTTTCCAGATTTTTTCATGAATTTGAAATCATATACCAACTACAAAAACATGCAAAAATGGGAGTCAATGCAACCCTAAATGCTTCTTCCCCTAGTTCAAGTAGTTGAAATCAACACCAACATTGAAGGATTCATGTTCTCACTTTCATCTTCTAATTTTAATGATAGGAAAGTCAAAAGGTACTTCCTTTTGTTGAGAATAAAATTCAAGAACTGTACTAGTCACAAAATTGAGTATTTCTATTCTCTGAATTGTCAATTCGTTGATATCTCTCCCAAATCTAAAGTCATTGTCACCGCCGCCATCAACAAAGTCAGTAGGAGTCGAAGGTGGCGGAGTCGAAAGTGGCTTACCACTCCGCCATCGGGAAAGAGAGAGAGAGAGAGAGAGAGAGAGAGGAGAGAGCAGACGTTAGAGAGAGAGAGAGAGAGAGGAGGAGAGAGCATCTGACTTAGAGAGTTGGGATACACACATATGTTCAGTGGCGGACCCAGAATTTTGTACAAGTGGGTTCAATCGAAGAAATCATATGAGTGATGTTGAGTGGGACAAATGAAATTTACATGCAACACTTCCTTTCTTCGTATTTTCATAACTTGACAAAGTTATGTCTTTCCTTAAAAACGGTAACAAAAAATAAGAAAAGCTTCTAAAAATACATAACACCTTCTTATAAAGGGAAAAAATTAAAAACCGGCAAAAAATAAATAAATAATAATTAAAAAAAAAAAAAGTAAAACTCTATTTACTTTAATGTAAAGAATTGTATTTTATCTATTTAATTTAATAAGTTTTACTTCAATAAAAATAAACAACCTTTTAAACTTTAGAAAAAACTTCTTAACAAATATAAAATTTTCTTAAACTCCAAGAACTTAACTATCTAAAATATATCTTGTCATGTTTATAAATGGAAAAGCTGCAATTCACAAAAATAAGAAAAACGTAAATAGTTTCATAAATGACACATTCATATTTTAACTAAACTGATAATTGATAGATGCACAAAAAATTAAATAAAAATAGCTAATAAACTAAATTGGAAATTTCCATCTAACCAAACTATACAATTCCAACATAAACTAAACTAAAAAGAACCAAACCTATGAAAGAAAGAAATAAAATCGCCCCAAGTTTTACCTTTCTTAAAAAAAGTAAATGGGACTTTAGAATAAATCTTATTAAAGGAGAGTAAAGGAAGCTAGTATAATACATTACAAAGTAGTAAATAGAAAGAGAAGAGATTTAGTACATGGTAGAAATTAGAAAGGAAGGACCGTCACGTGCAGACCACAAATAACCAACAAAATACATAAAAACGTAGATAGGCGGGGACGAACTCTCGATCTCAATATGCCTTTCGAACCCGCATACCATCTCGCCAGAGCTGTGGCTTCGTTAAAGTGCGTTCAACATAAGATTAACATTGGAAAATTCTATTTTCAGCCAAATTTCCAATACACATACAATATAATTTCCGGACGAAGTGGGTTCAATTGATCCACTTGATACAACGTGGATCCGCTCCTACATATGTTCAGTTTATTTTATCTTAATAACTAAGAAGTGTCATTAACATATAACTATTAGTTATAGAAAGTAATTAATTCAAACTATACTAAACATAACTAGTAATAATAGTTTGCCACATCATGTATATTTTTCTGTTTTTAAACTCATAAAAATATAAATTTCGTACTAATTATCCGTTTTCACCAGAAAACATGATTATAATAATCTTTCTATAAATCTTATTCTTTAGAAACCCAAAAAGCATCGACTGGCTGAGGCTCAAGTGCTCAACAGTGCCAAGTCGTGCTAACTAGGATAAACTTGTTAGTATATGATTTGCTATTTATTTATTTATTTATTTCGTTTTAATAGTTCCATGTGCTGGACTTTGGAAATCACACCCAACTTGGGATACAAGAAAAGCAGGAAGGAAGTCAGAACAGAAGTTTAGATTTTTGACCTCCAAAAGCAGATTTGTGAAAGTCAAGTCTATGGTTTATAATAAAATTAGTTCTTCCTGTGTCATAATAAGTATCATTTTAGGCAAAAAATTATCTCATAATAAGTGTTATTTTAGAAAATTAAGAAATAAATTGATTAGTTTTTTTCCAACTCTACTCTTATACAGAAACTGACAAGTTAAAGTAACATCTAAATAATTATTGAAAAAGCCACACAGTAACTTAGTATTGTTGGATTCTTAATGTCAAAAGGATTATACTTGTGCATGCTCTAATTAAGAGGAAAAAATAATTTATTTTTATTATATAAGGATAATTTAGTAAACTTCACATTACATTACTAATTTTTTAATATGCGTGTTTTTTATTAGAGTGAAACTTATTATGGGACAGACGGAGTAACTTGAGAAAAATGATAGGCGTCTATTATCACAAGTCAAATTATATTAATCATATAAAAATCTTTAATCCTAATAAGAAATTAGCTTCTTGAGAAGTTCGCAGGGTACACATAACTCAACCCCATAATTAAGCTAAGCCCGGCTTGGAGGCACCACACTCACTTTAACTTACGGCAAAGGGCACTGACAGGTAAGATATCTAATGAAGTACGAAATAAGAATTGTGATAAATAGGACCAAGTAATTTAATGATAAAAACTTATACTGTATTTAGTAAGAGGAATTATAATTTAGAGTTTTTATGGGTTTTGGACTTGGTAATGAAATCATAACTAGTTTTAGTTATATGTTTTATATATTTAAGATATGCATATTTAATAAATTCCCTGACACTAGGATCTAAGCAAAAGCTACTAAATTCATCTGAACACGAATTAATTTTAATATTGTAGCTCCACCGCAGCTCGCACACCCAATATTCATACCGACCCACTAAATGTAAGATATGTCTTTCATACACATTTATCACTTAACTGATTATAATTATTGTTGAATGATATGTGATCTCTCTCTAATTTTTAAATGATAAGATTAAATTGCTCAATTTAGTATAAATAACTAATGTCTATAATATTTATCGAATTTAACTTTAAGCTGCCGAAATGAACGACGCCACAAGCAAATATACTAAACTATAGTTTCCTGAATTATAATTGAACAGAATATCAACAAACATCTAAGCCAACTTGGTGACGACATGTTCAATTCATAGCCAAATGAAACAAGTATATAAAAGGCCCCATTGTATCCACTCAAAATATTAAAACTAGCAAGTACATTCATCTCAAGTACAACCCTCATAGGTAATGAAAGAAATCATACAAAATAACGCCTATTCCCTACTTGATACTTTAGAAACTAACCCCATGATGTCAATCTACTTCATTGTCCCTATCATCTTCTTCTCCTTCTTCATTCTCTCAAGAATTAGCCAGAAAAAGTTTCCACCAGGTCCCAATGGGTGGCCTATTATAGGCAACATGATGATGATGGACCAATTGACACATCGTGGTCTAACAAAGTTAGCACAAAAATATGGAGGCATTTTACACCTCCAAATGGGATATCTTCATATGACGGTAGTGTCAAGTCCAGCTGAAGCCCGTCAAGTGCTACAATTGCAAGATACCGTATTCGCCAATCGTCCTGCAACTATAGCCGTGAAATACTTATCGTATGATCGTGCTGATATGGCTTTTGCTAACTATGGACCCTTCTGGCGCCAGATGAGAAAATTATGTGTCATGAAACTTTTCAGTCGTAGAAGGGCTGAATCTTGGGACTCGGTTCGTGATGAAGTTGATTCCATGACAAGGGTTGTTGCCACTAGCACTGGTTTGAGTGTCAATATCGGTGAACTCGTCTTTGGAGTTGCAAAGAACATTACCTACAGGTAAATTAAACGTGGAAAATAAGCAGATTGGACTGAATTGAGGGCGATGCGGGGTGGGGGGATAATAAATCGATAAATAGATCATTGATCCATTCCTTTCAATTTCACATGGCTCAAAATGGATTATTAGATAAAAAGGCGTCAAATAATGAGTCTTAACTCAATCTGATCCCAACCTGACCCGACCTGGTCCCCTTCTTTTTATTTTGCTTGTTGACCAAAAAATGCTAAAGCTAAATTTCTTAGCTTAAGCTCTTCCAAATTTACATGATTCTCAGTCCTCAATTTTGATTTTGTTTGTTTAATTTGGATATGAGTTCCATTTGAACCGTTGCGTAACATCATTTTAACTAGTTTTGACCTAGTAATTCGATAAGTCATTTTGAATTCCACTTGTTGGATCAAGCCAGTCGAACTTAATTAATTAATCAAGTTGTTTAAATGAGTTGATTTTGTCACCTCTATCTACAGGGCGGCTTTTGGAACATGCTCAGACGGAGGGCAAGATGAGTTACTAAATATTATGCAGGAATTTTCGAAGCTTTTTGGTGCATTCAACTTGGGAGATTTTATACCTTGGCTTGGATGGGCAGATCCACAGGGGTTAAGTACAAGGATTCTAAAAGCTAGGGCTTCACTTGACAGTTTCATTGATTCAATAATTGATGATCATATACTGAAAAAGAAGGCGAATAATTATGATAATGAAGTTGATGGTGACATGGTGGATGAGCTTCTAGCTTTTTATGGTGAAGAAACAAAAGTGAATGATTCTGCTGATCTGCAGAATGCTCTGAGTCTTACAAGAGATAATATTAAAGCTCTTATCATGGTAAGTTTCTTTAGTTTAATTTGACCTCTCCTAATTTCAGTATACTCATAGTGTAAAAGAATTTTTACATTGTAAAAAATTACTAAAAAATAACTATTGTTAATTAACTATAAAAAGTAAGATTAGTAACCCGGATTGGTTAACAACGGCGGAGCTAGAAGTTCAGCTACGGTTCCATCGAACCCAGTTTTTTGCTCAAATAATATATTTGTGTTAAGAAATTCATTAAATATATGTACATACTAAATTTAGAATTGTTGACACTTCAAATCATCATTCTAAAATTTCAGAACCCATAAATTAAAGTTGAAATCCTAACCCTACTTCGTCTCTACCGGTTAAGAATGCACCAATAATATAAACCTAGCGGTATGAACCATATAACTCTTCTCTTTAGGCAAAGAGAAGAGTTGAATGGGAGACTTCTGATAGGACAAGCCATGTTTTGCCTAGTGGCAAATAACTGAAGATTGAGTAGGTAGTTAGGTACTATAATGACGTTGAGCAATAGAATAGTGAGAATACGTCTTCCATAGTCGAAACGACCACGAATTTATTGTATACAATGAAAGCCTATTTTGGAATTTTGGTAAACGCATTTATAGTAGACAATGAAAGCCGAAAGCCTATTTGGAATTTTGGTAATGTTCAATAAACTTTTGAAAAGTACGTAATTTAACATATTTGGATAGTAAACTTTCATGAAA
Source organism: Lycium ferocissimum (assembly GCF_029784015.1). Lineage (NCBI taxonomy): Eukaryota > Viridiplantae > Streptophyta > Magnoliopsida > Solanales > Solanaceae > Lycium > Lycium ferocissimum. Next base: position 25,569,442 of record NC_081352.1, read on the forward strand.
ACGATGTGAAAATTACACTCCTTGTCCTGAACACCTCCACTAACAAAAACTCAAAAAAAGTTTTGCACTACCAGTATAATATAACAGACTATTTGTCTTATATTTTCAATATATTTAAGTTATATATATATATATTACCCATGAAAAGAAATTCATTTTGCACAACGGTACAATTTAACCAGTTATAACAAATTATTACTTTCCTTTTCAAGTTATCTTACTGAACTTGTTATTCTTTATTAAATTAAATTTATTATGAAAAGTTACATGTTGTGATAGGTTCATTTAACTTGCTGGCGTGAAAAATTTATACTTCTTCGTCATGCATATAGTTTAAACTCTCTCTAGATAACTACCTTCACTTTCTGTTACATAGATTTATCCTCAAATTGCATTTAACTCTTGTTAACAATTTAGTGGAGAATTTTTTAAAACTCTTTATGCATATAGTTTAAACTCTCTCTAGATAAGAATTTAGCGGAGAATTTTGTTTACTTCTTTATGCATATAGTTTAAGCTCTCTCTAGATAACTACCTTAGCTTCACGTTTTGTAGATAACTCTTTATGCATACAGTTTAAAATTTATACTCTTTATGCAGATAGTTTAAACTCTCTCTAGATAACTAGCTTCACTTTTTGTAGGCGAGTTTGAGTTATATGCACTCATGGCATAAGAAATACTTACCCAATCAGGTCACTTAATAAAGTTAGATACAATTTGAGGATAATTCTATGTAATAAGAATTTATTTTTTTCAAAAAAAAAAAAAATTACGCACATAGTGGAATTTTTTAAAACTCTTTATGCATATAGTTTAAAATTTATACTCTTAATGCATATAGTTTAAATACTCTCTGGATAACTACCTTCACTTTTGTAGGCGAGTTTGAGTTCTATGCACTCATGGCATAAAAATTACTTAGCCAATCAGATCGATCACTTAAATGCAATTTGAAGATAATTCTATGTAACAAGAGTAACATCGATGAGTAACCTAAAATATATGATAATAACCTGTTATAAAAAGTTAAATTATACTATTGGGTGTACAATATTCGTTATACCGTCAGTTTATAAGAACACAAATTCTTGTATATGACAGATACTTATAGTTATCTTTTTAGGTGACTTAATAATGCTCTGATTACTGCAGGATGTCATGTTTGGTGGCATAGAGACAGTGGCATCAGCCATAGAATGGGCCATGGCTGAGCTAATGAAAAGCCCAGAGGATCTCAAAAGGGTACAACAAGAACTTGCCGATGTTGTTGGCCTTCACAGAAAAATAGAAGAAACAGACATTGAAAATTTAACCTTCTTGAAATGCTGCATCAAAGAAACTCTCCGTCTCCACCCTCCGATTCCTCTGTTAATCCACGAGGCAGCCGAGGATGCCGCCATCAATGGTCACTATATTCCGGTTGGATCGCGTGTTATTGTGAATGCGTGGGCCATTGGACGTGACAAAAACTCATGGGAGGATCCTGAGAGTTTTAAACCTTGTAGGTTTTTAAAAGAAGGTGTAGCTGATTTTAAAGGTGGTAACTTTGAGTTTTTACCATTTGGATCCGGCAGAAGGTCTTGCCCAGGTACGTAAGGATGGATTTAAAATTTAAACTTGTTGATCTGATATTGTGAGTTCTTTGAGAATATGGGTTTGAACCTTATTTTCAATGTTATATGGCGCTCTTTTATTTAGTCTGCTAAAAAACGACATATTTATTGGGGAAAAGGGTCAAAAATGCTCCTCTATTTTGAAAAAAGGGCTAAAAATATCCTCCTGAAATTTGGATCAAAAATACCCTTCCGGTCATTAAAGTTTCAGATATACCTCTATCTTAACAGAAATTCTCGAATCCGCCAAAATAACCCGATTTCATTTTTAAACCCGCTTCATTTAAACCCAACCCAATTACATAAAAAACTCCTATGAGACCAACATGTTCCCGAGTCCTACATCTAGAGCCACTAGGCACAGGAGCGAGCAACCCATATGGGTCTTTTATTTAGTTGAGTCGGGTTTAAATGGAGCAGGTTTAAAAATGAAATTGGTTATTTTGGGAATTTCCGTTAAGACAGGGGTATATTTGAAAACTTTAATGTCGAGAGGGGTATTTTTGACCCAAATTTATGATGGAGGATATTTTTAGCCCTTTTCCCAAAGTAGAGGGGTATTTTTGACCCTTTTCCCTTTTTATTATTTAGAAACGATCTAATTTTTAAATTTCTCTAACTTTACCGTTAATGTATACTTCCTCAGTTTCATTTTATGTAAAAGCATCCGTGGCCACTAAGTTTAAGAAGAAATAATGATTTTAAAAAATTGTGATCTTAAGCATATTATAATATTTTTGTAGCTGTAAAATCAGGGCATTAGGGGTAATTAAAATTTAAAAAAATTAAAGTTAAACTATTTTAAGTATAAAAAGGCATGATTCATTTTTGGAACATATTAAGAAGGAAAGCGCGACCCAAAAATAGAACAAATTAAGGGAGTATGCATGAATTTATAGCCATATAAAAATATCAAAGCATGTTTAAGATTACAAGTTCCAAAAGTCTTTCTATTTTTCTTAAACGCCATTTTTAGTCAAACAAATGTACATAAAATTGAAACGTATGAATCATACTAGCTACTTTTATGTGAGTGCAATTGAACCGAGTCCTAACAATCTTAGGTATGTATTTCTGCAGGTATGCAACTTGGGTTGTATGCATTTGAAATGGGATTGGCTAATCTTCTTCATTGCTTCACTTGGGACTTGCCTGATGGAATGAAGCCAAGTGATGTTGATATGGATGATGTTTTTGGACTCACTGCTCCTAAAGCTACTCGACTTGTTGCCGTGCCAAGTCCACGCTTGTTCTGTCCACTTTATTGAACAAGATTTCTCACTTTGTGATTTTTTTTTGAATTCCTACACATATTGGAGTATAAAAAATAAAAGTATGTTCATAGATATATTATAGGTAGGAAAGCAAGAATTAATTTCTTGAATGGGTTGACAGGAGTCAGGAGGGAAGAAGGGTTCTATTTTAAGATTTGCTTTATACATTCCTCCTGCTCTCCTTTTCTCTCTTTTTCTTTCTTTTTAGTTCCCTTTTGCTCTTCGAAAATAACAATGTAATCAAATAACGACTTATTTCCTCATTGAAATAGTTTTGTAATTTACCTTGCATTTTGTTCATTGTGATTAACTTTGCATCCGGTTAAATTATTTTATATATATATACACACACACACTCATAAATTATTCAAACTTATTTTCTTAGTGATATTAAATTCTAGTTCTCTATGTGAATCGATTTGGACCCTTTATCCAGATATA